>NC_051154.1:394505583-394725582 GCF_013339745.2 Dermacentor silvarum | reverse complement strand
CTGAATGCGCCAGTGGCCAGGCGGATACCTAGATGGTGGACGGGGTCTAGCATTTTTAGCGCGCTCGGGGCGGCAGAGTGATATACTACGGCACCATAGTCCAATCGTGACCGAATGAGACTCTTGTGAAGGTTCATTAAACACTTCCTGTCGGTGCCCCAGGATGTGTGAGATAAAATTTTCAGTAAGTTCATTGTTCTTAGACATTTCGCCTTGAGATGTTTTATGTGGTTAATGAAAGTAAGCTTAGAGTCAAGTATGATGCCTAAAAATTTGTGATCTTTGTTTATAGGTATTTGTTGTCCATACATTTCGATAGTGGGATCTGCAACGAGACCTTTCTTCCTGGTGAAAAGAACACAAGAACTTTTGTGGGGGTTTATTTTGAACCCGTTTTCGTCTGCCCACTTTGACACTTTGTTGAGCCCCTGCTGTACCTGTCTCTCGCACACTGCGAGGTTACAGGACTTGAAGCCTATCTGTACGTCGTCCACGTAGATGGAATAAAAGATAGCTGGTGGTAAAGAAGCACGAAGCGTGTTCATTTTAACGATAAAGAGTGTGCAACTGAGCACGCCTCCTTGGGGTACACCAGTTTCCTGCACAAAAGGTCGTGATAAAACATTGCCAACTCGAACACGGAATGTGCGATTCAGCAGATAACTCTCAATCACATTTAACATATTACCACGTATACCAAAGTGGGAGAGGTCTCTCAGTATGCCAAACCGCCATGTGGTGTCGTAGGCCTTTTCTATGTCTAAAAATACAGACAAGAAGAACTGTTTGTGAACAAAAGCTTCGCGTATCTGCGCCTCAATACGTATCAAGTGGTCAGTGGTGGATCGACGCTCGCGAAAACCACACTGGTATGGATCAAGCAGTCTGTTTGATTCTAGGAAATGTAATAGGCGACGGTTTATCATTTTTTCGAAGACTTTACAGAGACAGCTTGTTAGCGCTATGGGCCGATAACTCGATACAGAGGATGGATCCTTCCCCTGCTTCAGGATAGGGATCACTATGGCCTCTTTCCAGGCAGAGGGGATCTCGCCGGAGGTCCATATAGAGTTATACAGACAGACAAGGGTTTTCTTCGTTTCAGAGGGTAGGTTCTTCAACATTTCATATAATATGCGGTCAGAGCCTGGGGCAGATTGGTTGCAACAGGCGAGTGATGCATGGAGCTCTGCTAAAGAGAAAGGTAAATTATATGGCTCGTTCCCGCTGCTCTTTCGGTCTAGTTTTAGTTTTTCTATTGCTGCTTTGTATTTTGTGAATTCCGGAGAATAGTGCGATGAACTCGACACATGTTCAAAATGTGCACCCAGGTGGTTCGCTTGGTCTTCCAAGCTGTCGCCCTGTGTATTTACCAAAGGGAGTGAATATGTTTGTCGTCCTCTCACCTTGTTAACCCTGTTCCATACTTTGGCCTCATCTGTATACGAGTGTATACCTGATAAAAACTTCTGCCAACTCTCTCTTCTGGCCTGTCGGCGCGTTCTCCTGCCTTGTGACTTTATCTTCTTAAAGTTGATAAGATTCTCCGCAGTCGGTGAATCACGTAGCAACCCGCACGCTTTGTTCTGTTTCCTACGAGCGTTCCTACATTCGTCGTTCCACCATGGGACACGGCGTTTGCATGCCACACCACTTATTTCGGATATGCATTTAGAAGCGGCATCAATTATGAAGGCAGTGAAATACTCTACAGCAGCATCAATTCCTAACGAAGACATGTCAGCCCAGGAGATATTGCTAGTAAGAGTTCGAAATTTCTCCCAATCTGCTGTATCAACCTTCCATCGAGGGGCTTGTGGTGGAGACTTATTTTCTGTGGTTGTTCTCAGTAATATCGGGAAGTGATCGCTCCCGTAAGGATTTTTGGTAACTTCCCATTCAAGTTCAGGAAATAGACACGGGGAAGCTATGCTAAGGTCAATAGAAGAAAAGGTTCCGTTTGCAATACAGTAAAATGTAGGTTCCTTCTTATTCAGGAGGCACGCACCAGACGAGAAAAGAAATTCTTCAACAAGACGACCTCGCGCATCGATACGAGAGTCGCCCCACAGACTGCTGTGCGCATTGAAATCGCCAAGAACAAGATAAGGTTCTGGCAATTCGTCTATAAGGGACTGAAATTCATGTTTGTGTAAGTGGTAATGTGGGGGAATGTAAAGCGAGCAAATGGTGATGAGTTTGTTCAGAAGAACAAGTCGAACTGCCACTGCTTCGAGGGGCGTTTGTAGCTGCAAATGTTGACATGCTATGCTTTTGTGAATTATAATGGCAACACCGCCTGATGATGCGATAGCATCGTCACGGTCTTTACGAAACGTAACATAGTGTCGGAGAAAGTTTGTATGTGTTGATTTTAAGTGCGTTTCCTGTACACACAGCACTTTTGGATTGTGTTGGTAAAGAAGTTCTTGGATATCATCGAGGTTCCTAAGAAGGCCTCTGACGTTCCATTGTATAATTTGTGTATCCATAATGAAATTAAATTGGTGCTGTGTGTACTAAAAACGGAAGTATTGCCTTAGATTACAGAGCCCTTTCCAGGCCCTGTAACGCGGGATTTGTCTTTTCTGAAGCGGTCGAGGGAACCTCGCCGCTCCTTAGGCGCTTGGTGCGCCGTCGGGGTGGGTGTGGTGTCCATTTCCTCTTGTGAGGCGCCGGACACGCGCTCTTGCGAGCGAGAAGTTTCACGCGAAAGTCTCGCCGCGAAGGACGAGACATTTGCGCCCACCAGCCCGGATGTCGATGGGGCTGCCTTTGGGCCTGAGCTGCGCCGGCTGTTGCCAGCACCAGCAGGGGCCGGTGAGGGTGAGGCAGTCTTGACTGCACCCACCGTGGTAGCTGCTGGCGGGCCTGCGGGTTCGCTACGCGAAGCGCAGGCTGCCACCGAGGACTGTTGTGGTGCCGGCAACCCTAGGGTAACCGGGCCTGTTCGCTGGTTGGGTGGAGTAGACTTAGCTCCTTCCACCCTGGGGGCAGGAGCCACAAGCGACAGCTCGCTGCGCGCGGGCTGGGCAGGTGGCAGTAGCTGCTGCGACGCTGCCCCTTGACGCGCCGCATCAGCATATGTGGTAGTGTGGAATGGTGAGCACCTTTTGCGTGCTTCCCTGAACGATATGTTTTCACGGACTTTCAGTGTTAGGATTTCTTTTTCTTTTTTCCAGCTTGGACAGGAGCGGGAGTATGCTGGATGGTCACCATCGCAATTAACGCAGTGAGGTGTGGCCTCACAATTGTCTGAGGCATGACCTTGTGTTCCACACTTAGCACAGGTGAGTCGACCACGGCAGCTCTGCGAGCCATGGCCAAATCTTTGGCATTGGTAGCATCGCCTAGGATTTGGGATGTATGGTCTTACGGATGTCTTTGTGTACCCTGTTTCAATGCTTTGTGGCAAAACGCTCAATTCAAAGGTTAGTATCAGGTGTTTCGTGCGAATTTCTTTATTGTCCCGTCTCATAACAATGCGCTGCACATTCGTGACATTTTGCTCCTTCCATCCTTCCAACAGTTCGGTTTCAGATAGGTCGATGAGGTCTGCTTCAGATACTACCCCCCGTACTGTGTTCATTGATCGGTGCGGTGAAACGGAAACTGGGACATCACCAAAAGTAACAAGCTTGGCGAGTCTGTTGAATTGCTCTTTATCCCATAGCTCAAGCAGAAGATCCCCGCTTGGCATTTTGGTGACTTTGTAGCCAGGACCTAGCGTGTTGGTCAAGCTTTTTGCAACTACAAATGGGGATATGGTTCTTGCTAGTTTTTCGGTTCTTTCACTATGTACTACTTGGAATCGGGGGAAAATATCTTTTGGTCTGGTGAACAAGTTCAGAATCTCATCGGTGCGTCCCCTCTTCTGAGGGAGACGATCAAGAAGTCGGGGAAAAGCGGGTGTTCCCATAGCAGTTTGGTGTATTTCGGCAGCAATGGCAGCCACCCACCACGGAGTCCAACAAGGGGACGCTGCAGCACTTAACGTGTAAGGCTGCAGGCGCCAGCCGTACATTGCCGCTATAACCTTATATATAAACCCAAGGGAGGGCACCTACACAAGGTTAACCCAAGCCGCCTATGGAAATTGAGGAAGTAACAGAAGAGAAGAGATGACAGGACAGTGAAGACAGAAAAATAGAGCAGAGAAAGATCGGAGAGGGGGACAGGAAAAGGCGACCACCGATTTCCCCCGGGTGGGTCAGTCCGGGGGTGCCGTCTACGTGAAGCAGAGGCCAAAGGAGTGTGTTGCCTCCGCCGGGGGGCCGTAAAGGTCCAAGCACCCGGCATCGGCTCAACCCCCAGGATCCCCCTTTCCCCGGACACGGCTAAGCCGCGCACGGCTACACGCGGGAGGGTCCAACCCTCGTGTGCTCGGGTACGTGGTGGCGCAACTCACCAAACGCCTGCTTGCGCAGACGCCCCTGCGGGGTATGAAATGAAGAATGCATTGAGAGGTAATGACACGATATTTAAAATATTTAAGATGCAGTAATTGGCAAGAATCACTACTGCCTAAACAGAGCCCTTGAACCACAAGGGCCTGGAGGCATGTGCTATAAAAAGCTATCACAGCGGCATCCTCTGGAGAGAGGATGCGCTACGAACTGGTTTGGCTAATAACATGCAGGACCACATCGTTCAAAAAATCGACGACTGCTTTGGCATTAAAAATCGGTTCTTCGCCAAGAAACATAATGGGGTGAAGCGGGACATGATATCGGTACGCTTGAGGAAAATATTTCTTTCTCTCTCTTTCAGCTTCCCGACACTCCAAGAGGACATGGAGGACGGTTAGCCTCTCACCACATCTACCACAGGTTGGTGGTTCATCACCAGTAAGCAGAAAATTGTGGGTGCCATATGTATGTCCTATTCTTAGACGACAGAACAGGACATCAGTTCGTCGTGTTTTTATTACGGGTGGCCAGAAACCTAACTGTGGTTTTATCAAGTGAAGCTTATTATTTCTTTCAGCGTCCCACAAGCGCTGCCAGTGGTCTCGCAGTTTTCTTCGCAGAAAAGGCTTCAAATCTGCGGGAGGAATAGTAGCCGCAGGATTAATAGCTTGCGATGTAGTTGATGTGGCCAACTGGTCTGCGAGCACATTACCCTCAATGCCTCTATGGCCAGGCACCCAGCATACAGTCACATGCTGGTTATATATATACGCTCTGCATAAACTGGAATAGAGCTCAGTAAGTACAGGATTTTTGTTTTAGCAGAGTGACATCAGAGCTTTCACCACGCTTAGGGAGTCTGTAAATATAACTGCTTTTTGAAGTTTTGATGCCCTTATATGATTCACAGCCGACAATAGTGCATAGGCCTCAGCGGTAAAGATACTCGTTTCCGGGTGGAGTACACCGGATTCCGAAAAGGATGGGCCGACGGCTGCATAAGATACCCCGGCATGTGACTTGGAAGCATCTGTGTAAAACTGTGTACACGAGTATTTAGATTGGAGTTCTAAGAAATGCATTTTAATGTGTGCCTCTGGCGCGTGTTTAGTGACCTCTATGAACGATGTGTCACACTCTATGAGTTGCCAGTGCCACGGTGGCAATAGTTTCGCTGGAGCCATAGGACATTGTTCAAGCAGCGGAACACCCATTTCCTCACTGAGGTTCCTCACACGCAAAGAGAACGGCTTTCTCGCTGCAGGTCGGTTACGGAAGAGTGTGGCAGCGCTCACATCGTTTATTGTTGAATAAGAAGGATGTTCAATGTTCGCTTGTACTTTCAGAAAATATGTAAAACTGCTGTATGACCGCTGCAGATGAAGCGACAACTGATTCGATTCTACGTAGAGGCTCTGGATTGGACTTGTCCTGAAAGCACCGGTCGCAAGGCGGATACCCAGATGGTGAACGGGGTCTAGTATTTTTAATGCAGGTGGCGTTGCGGAATTATACACTATAGCTCCGTAATCGAGGCGTGAGCGGACAAGACTTTTATAGAGGTTCAGCAGACACTTTCGATCACTGCCCCAAGTCGTACGCGACAGAAGCTTTAAAAGGTTCATTGTCTTCAGGCATTTTGCCCTCAGATACTTAATATGAGGAATAAATGTAAGCTTCGAATCTAAAACAATGCCTAGAAACTTATGCTCGCTGCTCACAGAGAGCGCATCTCCTTTGATTGCAATACTTGGGACTGGCGTTACGCCTCTCTTGTTAGTAAAGAGTACGCAAGTGCTCTTCTGGGGATTTACCTTAAAACCATTTTCATCTGCCCATTTGGACAATTTGTTTATTACAAGCTGCACTTGTCGTTCGCAGATGGCAATATTGCATGACTTGAAGGCTATCTGCACATCGTCGACATAAACAGAATAAAACATAGTGCGTGGGATGACTGTGTGCAGGGAACTCATTTTTACGATAAATAGTGTGCAACTAAGCACGCCCCCTTGTGGCACACCGGTCTCTTGGGTGAATGACTTAAAGAGCGTTACCCACTCTTACGCGGAATGTGCGATTCGATAGGTAACTTTCGATTGAGTTTAACATGTTGCCACGGACACCCATCGCAGAGAGATCTCGGAGAATGCCGTAGCGCCATGTCGTGTCGTAAGCTTTTTCTAGGTCGAGGAACACTGAGAGGCAGAACTGCTTATGTATAAAAGCATCCCTAATATAAGATTCAACGCGAACAAGGTGGTCTGTTGTGGACATACCTTCCCTGAAACCACATTGGAAGGGGTCTAGTAATTTGTTATTTTCAAGGAAACAGATTAAGCGCCTGTTGATCATTTTTTCAAATAGTTTGCACAGACAGCTTGTTAGCGCTATTGGCCTGTAGCTGCTGGCTAGGGACGGGTCTTTGCCTTGTTTAAGCACGGGAATGACTATAGCTTCCTTCCACGAAGACGGGATATATCCATGCGCCCACATGACATTGAAAAGATACAGGAGTGTTTTCAGCGCTTCAGGATTCAGGTGCTTAATCATTTCATATATGACACGATCACCACCTGGCGCCGAGTTATTGCAGCAAGCGAGGGATGCTTTCAGTTCAGTTAAAGTAAATGGATTGTTGTAGGCCTCACTCGATGAACCTTTACGTTTTAGGGGCTGTCGCTCTTCGCGTTCTTTGAACCTCAGAAATGCTTGTGTGTAGTGGGACGCACTGGATACATGTTTGAAGTGTTCACCCAGACAATCTGCCTGGTCATCCAGGCTCTCACCTTGGGTACTGACTAACGGTAATGGGTGTACCTCCCGGCCTTTTAATTTATTTACTCGATTCCACACTTTTGTCTCATCCGTGTAAGAATTTATACTGGAGATGTACTTCTCCCAACTCTCCCTTTTAGCACGTCGACGTGTTCTTCTAGCCTGGGATTTTATTTGTTTGAAACTAATCAAGTTTTCGGCGGTTGGAGAGTCGCGAAGTCGTCCCCAAGCTTTGTTTTGGTTTTTCCGTGCTTGTTTACATTCCTCATTCCACCACGGGATGCGACGTTTATTCGCTAGTCCATTAGTTTGACGGATGCATTTCGTGGCAGCGTCAATTATAAAGCCTGTAATATACGCCACAGCGTCTTCTATATTAAATGATGCAATATCATCCGTGCGCAAATACGTAAGTTCTCGGAAACGTTCCCAGTTAGCTGTGTCAACCTTCCATCGGGGAATGTGTGGTGAGCTTATATCTTGTTTTGTTAAGTTTAATATAATAGGGAAGTGGTCGCTCCCAAAAGGGTTCTTAAGAACGGACCACTCCAGGTATGACATTAGTGTGCTCGATACTATAGTTAAATCTATGGAGGAGTATGTATTATGCGCCACACTGTAGTATGTTGGCTCTTTCTTATTAAGTATACATGCTCCTGAGGAAAAGAGAAAGTTTTCGATTAGGCGACCTCTCGCATCGCAACGAGAGTCTCCCCACAATGAGTTATGTGCGTTTAAATCTCCAACTATGTATGGAGCCGGAAGTTCATCTATGTAGTTTTGAAATTCGGTTTTATTAAGTTGATAAGTTGGAGGGATGTATATAGAACTGATAGTGACTAGCTTGTCAAACAGCACCCCTTGGATAGCAACTGCCTCCAGGGGCGTACGAAGTTTTATTTCCCGACAGGCAACACCTCTGTCAACTATGATAGCAACACCGCCGGATGACACAACAGTGTCCTCGCGGTCTTTGCGAAAAATAGCATACTGTGTGAGGAAATTTGTTTGTGTATGTTTGAGGTGTGTTTCCTGAACACACAGCACCCTGGGACTAAACTTGCGGAGGAGTTCTTTAACGTCGTCAAGATTTTGGAGGAGACCTCTGACGTTCCAGTGAACTATTTCAGTGCCCATATTAAAAGAAGTGTTGTGCTGTGTGCTTAGGTGTGCAATACCTTAGACTACAGAGCCCTTCTCAGGCCCCGTTATGCGCAGTTTCTCTTTTTTGGAGCGGTCGAGAGACGCCCGCCGCTCCATAGGCGCTGGATGCGCCGCTTGGCTGGAGGTTGTGTCCATCGCCTCTCCTGAGGCGCTGGGCATCCGCTCTTGCGAGCGGTGTGTTCGTCTTGAGGGTCTCGCCTCAAGAGGTGGGACCCTAGAGGCCACCAGCCGGGAGGTCGATGGCCCCTTGTTCTGAAATGGCGGAGCAGCGCTAGCTGCACCCGCCGAGGGGGCGGATGGCATCGCTGGCGGCTCACTATGCGTGAGCTGGACAGCAGCCGGTGGCTGTTGTGACGCTGCCCCCTGACGCGCCACTTCAGCAAAGCTGTTCTTTGGCAGATACGACACCCGCCTTCGTGCTTCCTTGAATGATAGATTCTCTTTTACTTTAATCGTCACGATTTCTTTCTCTCTTTTCCAAGACGGGCAGGACCGCGAGTATGCGGCATGCTCCCATCGCAGTTTACACAGTGTAGAGCGTTTTCACAGGATTCGGATGGATGTTCGTGGGCACATTTGGCACAGGTGAGGCGGCCACGGCAGTTCTGAGAACTGTGGCCAAATCGTTGGCACTTAAAGCATCGCAGAGGATTTGGGATATAAGGCCTAACCCTGATCTTCATATACCCTGTCTCGATAGTATCGGGCAGGTTGCTTGAACCAAATGTGAGTACTAGGTGTTTGGTATCGATCTCTTTTCCGTCGCGCCTCATTTAATTCTTTTGACATTGATCACATTCTGATCATTCCAACCCTCTAGAAGTTCGGCTTCAGTCAGTTCCATCAGGTCATCATCGGACACGACACCTCGAATTGTGTTCATAGTACGATGTGGGGTAACTGTCACCGGGATGTTCCCGAATGACACTAGCTTAGGCAGATTTTCATATTGCTTCTTGTCACGGAGCTCCAGAAGGAGATCACCGCTCGCCATCTTAGACACTTTATAGCCTGCACCAAAGGTTTCCGTCAGGGATTTTGCAACTAGGAAAGGTGACATAATTCTTGCTGTCTTTTCTGGTTTCTGGGAATGTACTACATGGTATCTCGGAAAATTTTCTTTTTGTCGTCCAAAAAACTGGAACACTTCATCGGTGCGCCCCCTTTTCTGGGGGCGATCGGGTAAAGCGGGGAAGGACCAAGCCATAAAAATAATATTCATTCGGCAGGAACGCCAGCCACCCACCATGGAGCCCAACAAGGGGACGATGTAGGACCTGTAAACACAATTCCCACAAACGCCAGCTGTACGTTCCCGCTATAACCAAATACGTATAACCAAGGGTGGTTATGACACACAAGGTTAACCCTCGCCGCCAGGAAAGTTAGAAGTAAATGGAAGAGAAAAGAAGACAGGAAAGATTAAAAGTGAGGGAGAAAGACGAAGATTGAAGAGAAGGACAGGAAAAGGCAACTGCCGATTTCCTCTGGGTGGGTCAGTTCAGGGGTGCCGTCTATGTGAAGCAGAGGCCGAAGAGGTGTGTTGCCTCTGCCGGGGGGCCTTAAAGGTCCGAACACCCGGCATCGGCTCAACCCCCAGGATCCCCCTTTCCCCAGACACGGATCAGCCGCGCTCGGCTACACGCGGGAGGGTCCAACCCTCATGTGCTCGGGTCCGTGGTGGCGCAACTCACCAAACGCCTGCTTGCGCAGACGCCCCTGCGGGAAAGTGAGAGAGAAAGACGAAGGTTGGAGGGAGAGAGAGACAGGAAAAGGCAACTACCGATTTCCCCAGGGTGGGTCAGTCCGGGTGTGCCGTCTACGTGAAGCAGAGGCCAAAGAGGTGTGTTGCCTCCACCGGGGGGCCGTAAAGGTCCAAGCACCCGGCATCGGCTCAACCCCCAGGATCCCCCTTTCCTCGGACACGGCTAAGCCACGTAAGTTAAACGCGAAGGGGCCAACCCTCATGTGCTCAGGTCCGTGGTGTCGCAACACACCAAACGCCTGCTGACGCAGACGCCCCTGCGGGGGGATCAAACGTGCTAGGGACAAGAACTACGTTGTGATGGCATGCTGCTGCGCCTTAAGTTGCCGCACCCGACAAGGCGAGAGCAAAAGGCTTTTTTTGTTTACCATCCGGCTAGCGCAAACGCTTGCTGCACACTTGGTATTTGCGCCGCCTCGCATCATCGCGTTGCTACTTCCAAAACGGCATTATTAACGCCAGTTACTGACTGACGAAGCAAAATCGCGCCTCAATAACTGCTCCGCCGGGCGAGATCGAAGTTTTCCGCGGATTTCCTCTGGTATCGCGTTAGCTGTTGTCTGCCAAGGCAGGCCCGACGTAGGCGGCGCCACTGTGGATATCGCACCTCGATCGCGTTGGCCGCGCCGAGCGCGACAGCGGAACAGAGGAGGAGGGAAGGAGTTGGCGCTACTTTTTATATATAGGAGTTTCAGTGCGCGCGCGATTGAAGCGACCGAACGAGCAGGGTGGCAGGTAAAAAAGGACGCACGTGCGCAGTACGCGCTCTCGAACTTAGGCGCCCAGCCGTAAGAAGGCGAAGCGATGCAGTTTAGTCTAAAGTCCCTATATAAGATAAGTACCGCCATCTACTCTTTCCTCCGCCGCCTCCTCTCCTAAAGCGCTTGCTTTTTTTCTTTACTTTTTGCTTGCGAAAGCCAAGTCGACGGTGGCGCACCTAGAAAGTCCACGTTGAAGCTTCCAGGCCGGGCGCGCGCCGCCGCCACCGCCTGCGACTTAGTTAGTTAGTTAGTTAGTGGTAGATTTTTATGGCGCAAGGGCAACTGAGGCCAAAGAGCGCCAAACACAAGGTTCATGGTCGACTCAGGTTAGTAAGCAGTAAAAGATAAGGATAAAAACAGTGGTGTATAGGGCCTAAAATAATTGAGTAATGATTACATTTGATGATTATGGGCAAAGCGCATGACATTTACAAGGTCAGGCAGCCTCAGCAACAGTCCTTGTCAGGGCAAGGAGTGCGGAGCGCCTGACATGTGAGATAAAAAATCTCAGCCATTTCCTCAGGAATGAGACAAGGCTGAGTTCAATGGAAATATGAAATCGCACGTAGGAAGCCTACACTCGCTAAAAACTTAAAAACTCTTTTTAATGAAAACATTTGGTAGTCGCCGAGAAAGAAGGACGGGTGCGGAGGTATTTGGTTTCTGTACAGTTCTGGGAAGTGACGTCTCCTATCTGGTTCTAGCCTCTTGCACATGATTAGAACATGAATGACGGACAGTCGATCACCACATTTTGGACAGTGCGGTGCTGGAGAACTGTTTAGCAGATGTGAATGTGTTGCATGTGTGTGTCCTATTCTGAGCCTGCATAGTGCAACCTCTTTATGTCTGTCGCGTTTCTCGGTAGCATATCTTCCTATTAATGGCTTTATTGTGTGCAGTTTGTTTTCAGTTGCTCCATCCCATTCTTCTTGCCATTGCCTACGGATTCTGTTTCTAATCTGTGGCCTGAGGTCCTCGTAGGGTATATTATCTATGTCAATAGAATTACGGAGAGCAGCTGACTGCGCAAGTCTGTCAGCTACCTCATTTCCAGCTATGTTGCAGTGCCCCGGTACCCAGCACAGTGTGATTTTAAGTTTAGATTTGTGAGCCGACATGAGACATTTTAGAAGGAAATTAGTTATTGGATTTTTATGCTTTTTACCGGATGACAACGCAGTCACTGCACTGAGGGAGTCTGTATATATGATGGAGGCTGGTTGTTTATTCTGTAGGATGTGCTTTACGGCTAGGAGGATGCCACAGCATTCTGCAGTAAATATGCTTGTATGTTCGTTCATTGTTTTCGATTCGGAGAATTGTGGGCCATGTGCGGCACATGCGACAGCTGAAGACTTAGAGGCGTCAGTGTAATACTCTGCACACCTGTATTTTGCCTGCAAGTACATAAAGTGCTGATTTATTGCGAGCGGATTCCCATGTTTGCCCACCTCAAGAAATGACATATCACAGTGAACAGCGTGTATTTCCCAGGGCGCAATGGCGTCTTTGTGGGACACCACCTGGAGGTTGGAGGCCGGTATCTGCAGGCTTTCAATGTGTGACGCGACTCTAACGGGATATGGTGGCGTTGCTGATGGTCGTCTCAAGAACAACTGGGTGTTGCTTGTGTCCTGCAAGAGTTCACCAGATGGATGCTCTGCATGAGAGAGCACCTTAGTGGCATACACTATGCTTGTGTACTGCCTTCGTCGTTCTAGTGACCATCTGTTCGCCTCAACATACAGGCTGGCTATTGGGCTAGTTCTGAAAGCACCAGTGGCCAGACGGAGCCCAAGGTGGTACACGGGGTCAAGCATCTTTAGCGCAGACTTTGATGCTGATTCGTACACTACCGAGCCATAGTCAATACGTGATAGGACAACGCTATTCAGAAGGTTCAGCAGACAGTCACGGTCTGTACCCCATGACTGATGGGAAAGGATCTTTAGTAAGTTCAATGCTTTCAAGCATTTCAATCGCAACTGCTTGATATGTGGAACAAAGGTGAGCTTTTTATCTACCACAACGCCTAGGAATTTGTGATCTTGTTTAACGGCTATGGTCTGCCCGTTCAGTGTGATGTTGGGGTCTGGCCTAATGCCACGCTGCTGAGAAAAAGGTAAACAGACGGTTTTGCCACAGTTGAATTTAAACCCATTTTCGTCTGCCCAGCTTGAGAGTTTATTTACCCCCAACTGAATTTGCCGTTCACAGATGGCCAAGTTGCAGGATTTGAAACTGATCTGGACATCGTCAACGTAAACAGAGTAAGAGATAGTTTTGGGCAACACACTTCTTAGAGAGTTCATTTTAACTATGAAAAGCGTGCAGCTGAGAACGCCACCTTGGGGAACGCCATTCTCCTGTATGAACCGCTTCGATAGAGCATTTCCAAGACGAACCACGAAGGTGCGTTCGGAGAGGTAGCTTTCTATAGTATTGAGCATGTTTCCCGAGACTCCAAGAGAATGCAGATCACGGAGAATGCCATAACGCCAGGTCGTGTCATAAGCTTTTTCCAGGTCAAAGAATACAGAAAGACAATGTTGTTTGTGGATAAAGGCATCCCTGACATAAGATTCAAATGCTACAAGCTGGTCAGTTGTCGACCGACCAGGCCTGAATCCAGCTTGACGTTGGTCAAGAAGGCCGTTATATTCAAGGAAATAAACGAGGCGGCGGTTTATCATTTTTTCATACACCTTGCACAAGCAACTAGTCAAGGCAATGGGCCTGTAACTTGCTGCAAGCGTGGCTTCCTTTCCTTGTTTGAGGATTGGTATGATAACAGCCTCTTTCCAGGCTTTGGGTAGGCGCCCAAAGGACCATATCTTATTAAACAGAAAGAGGATGCTTATAAGGGTGTGTTCATGTATGTGCTTGAGCATGCCATAAGTAATCCTGTCTGGGCCTGCTGCTGAGTTGCCACATGTTCCCAGAGCCGCCTTCAATTCCTCCATAGTGAAAGGGCTATTGTACCCTCCTGTGGATGGCCTTTTATCACGGATAGGTTTCCGCTCCTCCGCTAGCTTGTGTCGCATGAAGGAGTCTGTATAATGTGCTGAGCTGAAAATATATTCAAAATGTTGACCTATTGCATCTGCTTGGTGTTCCGGTGTATCACCAGCAGTGCTGACCAGAGGCACTGGGTGAGCACTGCGCCCTTGAAGTGCTCTAAGTCTGTTGTACACTTTATGTGTATCTGTGTAGGAGTTTACAGATGAGAGGAATGACTGCCAGCTTTCCCGTTTGGATGCACGTCGGATACGCCTGCCATTTGTTTTAGCACGCTTGAAGTCTGTTAAATTGTTCACTGTAGGATACCTGCGGAATTTCGACCATGCTTTGTTTTGGTTCTCACGGGCATTCTTGCACTCCGCATTCCACCATGGCCTACGTTTGTTTTGTGTCTTATTTGATGTCTGTGGGATTGACTTCTGTGCGGCTTCTATAATATGCAGAGTGATCATGGATTGTAATTCGTCTATCCCTAGGTCTACGATTGGAGAACTGGGCAGTTTTGAGAGTTCTCGGAACTTCTTCCAATCAGCAGCCTGTTCTTTAAATTTCCTATGATTATTTACAACCATATTTATGTTTCCTGTGTGTTTTAAGCAAACAGGAAAATGGTCGCTTCCGTACAGATTATCGATAACAGCCCACTCAGTGGTTGCCAAGAACACCGGAGAGCCAATAGCAAGGTCTATTGCTGTGTATGAGTTGTGTGCTAAATTAAAATATGTTGGGTCTTTTTTATTAAATATACAGGAACCGGAGGACAATAGAAATTTTTCGATTAGTGCACCTCGGGAATCAACTCTTGAACATCCCCATAGTGGGTGGTGTGCATTGAAATCTCCAACCAACATGAATGGATCCGGGAGCTGGTCAATAAGTTTTAACACGAAAGTGTTTTATGCCGGGGTCCACCAAGACTTCACTGACGTATTTCCGTCACGGAAATACGTCAGCTTACAATGTCCACGAACATAATACAAAGAAAGAAACCAGAAGAAAAAGTTCCACAAACATGGAAAATTTGGAAATCGAACCCACGACCTCTCGGTCCGCGACGATAGATCGCCGAGCGTTTAACCCATTGCGCCACAAACGCATTTGCAGAGAGCTACACAGGCGCGCCTTATATATCCCCAGACCACACGTACGCTTTCAAACGCGCGCAAGCTCGCCTCCGCGCGCCCACGCATGCGCAGATGGTGCGGCACGGCTCGTACGCGTCGAAACGCGGCGCGATCTCGGTGATCAGCTCCTCTCAGTTATCGCGCGCCTGGGCTGCCTCGCGTCGGCGCGCCTGGCTACGCAGTGACGGCGCGGTACATTCAACTCTCAGTTAAGCAGAATTATATCATGCAAGAAAGTGCTTCTTCTTCACTTTTTGTGCTGATCTAACAGCTCCAAAAAGATAACAATTACGTGTATAGATATCGAAGCATTTTGAAGCACTGCCAACAACGGAATACGAAGTGGCGTCTGCCAAGGTGTAAACAAGTGAGGCCAGTGAGCGCGCGCTGTCGCGCGTATGTGTGGATGCAAACCGCCATTCCTCGCTAGGCGCGGCAACCGCAAAGCGCGTAGACGCGAGCTTACGCGCGTCCGCAAGCGTACGTGTGGTCTGGGCATAAAACTCCTCCGTGTACCCGCGCTCTTGCTCGGGGCGGTGCCGCCGCCTACGAGCAGAAAAGAGAAGTACTGCATTATGACACTAACGCGCACCGACAGTGAACGCTTCGGTGGTCTCAGCACTGAAGTTGATCGCGGAGGCTGCAATTACGACGCGCTGTACGCGCTGATTTGACTCGGTGACGATTCAGTTACGTGCTTTGTCTTGCGCGTTGTATTAGTGTGTCAGTTACGTGCTTCGTCTTTCGCGTTGTGCTAGCGTGTGCAGCGTAGTGCAGCTTCCATATGCACGACGGTTGCTCATGGTCATCGACGTTGGTAGTCGTGATGGAGGAGACGTGCCACCAGGCGTCAGCGTGGGTGCATCAACGCCTAAGGGCGCTTTAGCCACAAAACACCAATAGACATTATATATCAATGTGCAATAAACATTACACTACTTCTGTGAAGACACGTTTCACTTTCGTGTTCTATACCGATTCCTATATAAGAGGGATCAACCACATTTTTTTCAAATTCTTGGACGGATAGGTGATGGTCCGGAGGAATATATAGGGAGCATACAGTTATTATTCTACCAAAAGTTAGAGCCCGTATTGCCACTGCCTCTAAATCAGTAACTAGTGTGATACTCTGACAGGGAATTGTGTTCTGCACAACAATAGCGACGCCACCCGATGAGTGGGCAGTGCCTTGCCTGTCTTTCCGGTATACTGCATATTCTTTGAGAAAGTTTGCGCGTGTTGGGTTTAAGTGTGTTTCCTGGAGGCAAAGTATGTTTGGTTGGTATTGTGCAAGTATTTCATATATGTCATCCAGATTCCTGAGTAGCCCTCGGCAGTTCCAGTGTATAATGCTCTCAGCAGCCATTTTTGCGAGTGATAAGGGGACGAGTTATTCAAGTGTCACCGCCTTTGTTAGGCGGCTTGACTGGCGGATGTTTTTTCTGTTTGAGGCGGTCTAGAAAACTCCGCCTCTCTTTGGGGGACTCTCTCAGCGTCGGAGACACGGAGGATCCCGGGGTCACTTCCATTGCTTCCGGCGGAGACTCGGAAGCGGATGAGGGTTTGTCAAGAAGGGTAGACTCCCTCTCAGTTGTCTGTGTTGTTCCAGAGGAGTGTGAGAAGTTGACCTCTGGAACTTGGAAGGTTGGTGCAGCCGATGGCTGCTTGCTGGGGGGCCGAGAAAGGCGCGCATCAGCAAAGCTGTACTGCGTGCCCACCGTAACTAGACGCCGCCCGGCCCCCCGGCGCGCTGCGTCAACGTAGGATCTTGCGGAGAGAAGCGAGAGCTTCTTCCGGGCTTCAGGGAATGTTATGTTTTCGGTTACCTTGATTTGAATTATTTTTTTCTCATTTTGGAACATTTCACAGGTTCGCGAGTACGCAGCGTGCGGCCCATGACAGTTGGGACATTCTGTTTGAGTGGCACTGCAACTTTCGGTTGGATGCTCGTGAGCACCACACTTTGCACAGGTGAGTTTTCCGCGACATGTGTTGGATCCGTGTCCGTACTTCTGGCACTTGAAGCATCTTCTCGGGTTTGGGACATAGGGGCGGACTTTGCAGTGAATAAACTCTGCTTTCACAGCGTCTGGTAGACGGGAACGATTAAACGTCAAGACGATATGGGGTGTAACTACATCTTCACCGTTTCGCCTTATGGTGATGCGGCGTAGGGCGATGACACCTTGATCTCTGAAGCCATCGAGGAGGTCAGATTCTGTTTCGCGGATCAGATCACGTTCTGATATGACGCCTTGAACTGTGTTTAGACTGCGATGGGGGGTAACGGACACCTGTAAGTGGGCGAACTGCTTTTGCTTGAGGAGGATGTCGGAATGATCTTTCTTTGACACTTCAACAAGAAGATCACCGGATGACAGTTTCTTTGCTTCATAGTTTTTGCCTATCAGCTTCTCAAGGGTCCTAGCGATAACAAAAACGGACATTGCAGCAACAGAGTCATTGTCTACAAGAGAGTGTATAATCAGGAAGCGTGTGAAGTGATCACAATGAGTTCGAGTTTTGTCTAACATGTCTTCGGTGCGGCCCCTTTTCAGGGACCGATCGGGTTTTTTGGAAGAAAAAGTACTCATGCGATATGGATATGCCGACGGTTCCTAGAATGTCACCTGTGTTTCACCGTCTTATTCACAGGAAGGTCCCGGGGCTCGTCGCCTGGTACACAGACGAAGAGCCCATCGGCCGGAGCTTGACCATGGCCCCGACCGCCACCGTTCATGGTTTCTACCCTTCACCTCAAAACCTTTCGCCACGGTGCGGAAGACAGCTTCGGTATGGGGGCTAAGGGTCCGTGGTGGCGCCAAGCACCATCACCTTGATACTCAAGGTGCCCTTGCGGGACCGCCTGCGACTGCGGCTGCGCAGAGGACTTTCAACATGGCTCTGAGGAGGAAAAAAAGAAAATATAAAGAAGTGAAAAGCGCGTGCTATCATCGTCCAATTGGAGATACAGGAGAGAGAGAAGCGGCGTTTATCAAAGGATGGCGGTACTTTTCTTATATAGGGACTTTAGTCGCCACTCTCGTGCTCTCTAAAATTTTGCACTCGACTGTACGTCAACTCCTATATTTTGTTGTGGGATTTATGCTAAAAATATGCCACAAAAATTTAACAAGCCAAATTCTTATTTTAACTACTACTATATTGAAACAACAGGTTTGGTAATGCTGCTTTCTCAACTGTCTGAAAAACTGATCAGTTTATTACAGCTAAATTATATTGATCACTGAATTTCCTATTCACTTGTCAATAACACTGATGGATTAGTTATTCCTTTTTGAATCCTTGTCTTCCTAGTTCTGCAGAATGCGTATTGCTGGAAGACGATCTTCCAAAAGTAGTAATCCATTGTTATACGGCCTAGGAGCATTTCCTACTATAGAACAATTTGTTTTGCACAAGGGGAACAATACTTTACGGGAACACGTATGGAGCGCGTGGCTCGCTAAGCGCCGACGAAAGCACATTTTTACGCATTGCGCGCCAGCGCGACTTGACTCTTAGGTAAATTCGTTCATTCTGAACAAAACATCCTCGCCTGCTTAGCTCTCAGTTAACAACCGCGACCATCGCACATCGCAGATGAGTATTCGATAAAGAACAGACAAGCAAGCGTTTTCTCTTTTCTTTTTTTTTCGCGACATTTCCCTACGTCACGTAAAATTAACCCAGCGCCGTAGCAGAAAGGCGAAGAAAACGGTGCTTGCAGTGCTTTCTGCATTAGTGCAGCGCTCCTTCAATTGGTTTCCGCACCTTGTGAAGCTCTAGGTGACGAGCAATGTCTAACCTGGAACTGCCAAGTCTCTAACTTAACCCCTTCGACGGTGCAGCAAGCATTCAAGGATCTTCAGCAAAGTTATCAGTTTATTTCATAAAGCGAACAGGAGACGCCGAGATATAATGAAACGCAATTTCCGCTAGCACTCACTCGTTTCAGACGCTGCTGTCGATAGGTAACTTCAATGTATTTGCACACAACAGAGAAATATACCACGTGCGGAATACCTTGGCTTTTCTCGTACAGCCGTTTCGATTAGGCTAGCGGCTATTCGCTATAACAACTGCATAAAAAGCGTGCTTACCTTTCATTCTCTTGTAAGCTGATAAAAGAGGCCCTGCTGCCTCTTCCCGTGCTCATCAACCACAGAGTCGCACGCAAACGTCTTCTTGCCTTTCTTCTGTTTTTCGTACATCGCTGGAGCCACTGACAGACACAGAAATAAAATGTTGCAGCGCACAGTAGAAGGCAAAGGCCTACACGTGTGCAAATGAGCAGAGAGCGGCAGGAGCAGATGAACGGAAAGGCCGCCGAAGCGATAAGAGCGAAAGCGCCGCCAGTTGGCCTCAACAAGTGAAGCGAATAAATAAAGATAAAGCGTGCCAAAAAAGAAAACAGCCAAAAGACATTTTATTTCGACACATAATTACATTGCTTTGCTTAATTTCTATGTACGTTGAAAAGATAGCGCCACATATGCAAAAGTTACTGAATTTTCCTTTGGCTACAAGTGTCATGGCGACGCTTTATTGTCAATGCCGAAACTAGCCCGACTGTCTACCGTCTAACCATAGGTTGATGATGATGATATATCTTGTTTTGTGGCGCAAGGGCCAGCTATGGCCAAAGAGCGCCAAGACGTATTGTACTGAGTGAGCAATGGTATGATTAATGACAGTGGGTAGGTGTAGGGTGGCTGTAAAGGGGCCTAAAATCCTGCGCACTAAAGGTGCGTAAAACAGACAAAATTAATAAAATCATGACAATGACGTGATAGGGGCGCAATGAATATAGTGTAAAAAAAGGTGTAAGCGATACAAGGCACTACTGCCTCACAGAGACCCTTAGGAGCAAGGGCCTGGAGGAGAGTGCATTTCAAATAAGCGATCGCAGCAGCGTCCTCTGAAAGAGGATGCCGCTACGAATCTCTCGGGCGAAGAACTTGCAAAATGTCGATGTCGTTTAAAAAGGCTAAAACTGAATCGTTCTGAAATATCGGGTCGTTATGTAAAAACATCGCTGGATGAAGGGGTATATTCTCTTTATAGGCTTGAACAAAGTGCTTTTTTCCTTCAGGTTCTATTATTGGACACTGTACTAGGATGTGAAGTACAGTAAGTACTTCCCCACATCTAGTACAGGTCGGGGGTTCGCCTCCAGACAACAGGTAATTATGTGTGCCGTAAGTGTGACCTATTCTGAGCCTACAGAATAGGACATCATTTCTTCTAGATTTCGTGGTCGATGGCCAGTTCCCTAAACGGGGCTTAATTAAATGAAGCTTGTTATGAGTCTGGCCGTCCCACAAACGTTGCCAGTGGACTCTAAGTGTCTTGCATAGGTATGGCTTCATATCGAGAGCAGGGACGAGCATAGATGTGTTGCCAGCTTTTGCCTTGATGGATGTGGCAAGCTGGTCTGCCAGTACATTTCCCTCGATGTCTCGGTGTCCTGGCATCCCGCACACCACAACATGCTGCCCAGACGCATAAATACTACATATGAATGAATAAAGCGATACTATTACAGGATTTTTGTGCCTCTTAAGAGATTTTAAGGCTTTTACTACGCTCAGCGAGTCTGTGTAGATGATTGCTTTTGGTATTTTCGATTCTTTGATGTATTTAAGAGCCGACAGTATTGCATAAGCCTCTGCTGTGAAAATGCTCGTAAGGGGGTGCAGGGCGTCGACATCTGAAAATGATGGACCAACCGCTGCATAAGAGACGCCAGCATGAGACTTTGATGCATCGGTGTAGAATTCCGGACAGGAGTATTTATGCTGCAGTTCAAGGAAGTGCATTCGAATGTGTGTAACCGGGGCGTGCTTCGTAACATGTAAAAAAGACAAATCACAGTCTACAATCTGCCACTGCCACGGTGAGACCTCTATAGTGGGTGTCATTAGACGATGTTCAGAGAGTGGGACATCCATTTCCTCAGCCAGACTTCTCACACGCCACGAGAAGGGCTCTCTTACTGCAGGTCGGTTATGAAAGAGGTGGGAGCTGGACTAATCATTTACGGTGGAATATGAGGGATGTTCACTGTTTGCATTCACTCTAAGGAAATACATGAAAGCTGTGTAGGTCTTCTGCAAGTGGAGTGACCACTCATTGGATTCCACGTAAAGGCTTTCTACAGGGCTTCTCCTAAAGGCACCTGTAGACAAGCGAATACCTAGATGGTGGACGGGGTCCAGCATCTTCAACGCGGTTGGGGTGGCTGACTGATAAATTATGGCCCCTTAGTCTAGGCGTGTTCGTATGAGGCTTTTATACAAGTTTAACAGACACTATTTGTCACTACCCCATGTAGTGCGTGACAACACTTTTAAAATATTCATTGTTTTCAAGCATTTGTTTTTTAGATCTTTTAGGTGTGGTATGAATGTTAGCTTTGTGTCAAGAATTATGCCTAAGAATTTGTGTTCCGTTTTTACAGGTAGACTCTGTCCTTGCAGGTCAATGTCAGGGTCAAGGTACAGTCCTCTATTTCGAGAAAAAAGGACGCAGGTGCTCTTTAGTGGATTTAGGCAGAACCCATTCTCGTCTGCCCATTTAGCCACCCTGTTCAGACCAAGCTGAACCTGCCGCTCACAGATTGCAAGGTTGCATGATTTAAATCCAATCTGTACATCATCGACATATGTTGAATAAAACATGTTGCGTGGGATGTATAGACGCAAGGAATTCATTTTTATAATGAAGAGAGTCCAACTGAGCACCCCACCCTGTGGGACTCCAGTTTCCTGCACAAAAGGTCGTGATAAAGCACTGCCAACCCGAACACGGAATGTGCGATTCAGCAGGTAACTTTCAATGACATTTAACATATTACCACGTATACCAAAGTGGGAAAGGTCTCTCAATATACCAAACCGCCGTGTAGTGTCGTAGGCCTTTTGCATGTCTAGGAACACAGATAAAAAGAATTGTTTGTGAACAAAAGCTTCACGTATCTGTGCCTGAATACGTGTCAAATGGTCAGTGGTGGATCTACCCTCGCGAAAACCGCACTGGTATGGGTCAAGCAGCTTGTTTGATTCTAGGAAATGTATCAGACGGCGGTTTATCATCTTCTCTAAGACTTTGCAGAGGCAGCTTGTTAGAGCTATGGGCCTGTAACTCGATACGGACGATGGATCCTTGCCCTGCTTCAGGATAGGGATCACTATGGCCTCTTTCCAGGCAGAGGGGATCTCGCCGGAGGTCCATATAGAATTATAGAGACAGAGAAGGGTTTTCTTCGTTTCAGAGGGTAGGTTTTTCAACATGTCGTATAGTATACGGTCAGGGCCTGGGGCAGATTGCTTGCAACAGGTGAGTGATGGATGCAGCTCTGCTAGGGAGAAAGGTAGGTTATATGGCTCGTTCCCAGTGCTCTTTCGGTCTATTTTTGTTTTTCTATTGCTGATTGATATCTTATAAATGCTGGTGAATAGTGTGATGAACTGGACACATGTTCAAAATGTGCACCCAGATAGTTCGCTTGGTCCTCAAGGCTGTCTCCCTGCGTGTGTACCAGGGGAGGTGGATGTGTTTGTCGTCCTCTTACTCTATTGACCCTGCTCCAAACTTTGGCCTCATCCGTGTACGAGTTGATACTTGATAAAAATGCTTTCCAGCTGTCTCTCCTCGCTTGTCTGCGTGTTCTCCTACCTTGGGACTTGATTTTCTTGAAATTTACAAGGTTTTCAGCAGTAGGATAATCGCGAAGCTGCCTCCATGCTTTGTTCTGCTGCCTACGTGCATTCCGGCATTGTTCAATCCACCACGGAACACGACGTTTGCTAGAAAGTCCACTTGTTTGGGGAATACAGCTAGAGGCTGCATCAATTATGAATTTAGTAAAATACTCCACGGCACCATCAATTCCGAGCGATGAAATGTCAGCCCACGAGAGTTTACTGGTAAGAGTTTGGAATTTATCCCAGACCGCTGCACTGACCTTCCACCGGGGGGCATGTGGTGGAGACTCGTATTGTCTTGTTGCTCTCAGCAGTACTGGGAAATGGTCGCTCCCGTAAGGGTTTTTTATAACTTCCCATTCAAGTTCTGAAAATAGAGACGGGGAAGCTATGCTAAGATCAATAGAAGAAAAGGTTCTATTTGCGATACAGTAAAATGTAGGATCCTTCTTATTCAGGAGACACGCACCAGAGGAAAAAAGAAATTGTTCAACAAGACGGCCTCGCGCATCGATACGATAGTCGCCCCACAGACTGCTGTGTGCATTGAAATCGCCAAGAACAAGATAAGGTTCTGGCAATTCGTCTATAAAGGACTAAAATTCATGTTTGTGTAAGGGGTAATGTGGGGGTATGTAAACCGAGCAAATGGTGATGAGTTTGTTCAGAAGGACAAGTCGAACTGCCACTGCTTCAAGGGGCGTTTGTAGCTGCAAACGTTGACATGCTATGCTTTTGTGAGTCACAATGGCAACACCGCCTGATGATGCGAGACCATCATCGCGATCTTTCCGAAACGTAAAATACTGTCGGAGAAAATTTGTATGTTTCGATTTTAAGTGCGTTTCCTGTACACACAGCACTTTCGGATTGTGTTGGTAAAGAAGTTCTTGGACATCGTCGAGGTTCCTAATAAGGCCTCTGACGTTCCATTGAATGATTTGTGTATCCATAATGAAAGTAAATTGGTGCTGTGTGTACAAAAAGGAAGTGTTGCTTTAGATTACAGAGCCGTTTGCGGCCCTGTAATTTTGGTTTTGTCTTTTCTCATCATCATCATCATCATCAGCCTATATTTATGTCCACTGCAGGACGAAGGCCTCTCCCTGCGATCTCCAATTACCCCTGTCTTGCGCTAGCGTATTCCAACTTGCGCCTGCGAATTTCCTAACCTCATCATCCCACCTGACTTTCTGCCGTCCTCGACTGCGCTTCCCTTCTCTTGGTATCCATTCTGTAACCCTAATGGTCCACCGGTTATCCATCCTACGCATTACATGGCCTGCCCAGCTCCATTTCTTCCGCTTAATGTCAACTAGAATATCGTCTACCCCCGTTTGTTCTCTGATCCACACCGCTCTCTTCCTGTCTCTCAACGTTACTCCTAAGATTTTTCGTTCCATTGCTCTTTGTGCGGTCCTTAACTTGTTCTCGAGCTTCTTTGTTAACCTCCAAGTTTCTGCCCCGTATGTTAGCACCGGTAGAATGCAATGATTGTACACTTTTCTTTTCAACGACAGTGGTAAGCTCCCAGTCAGGATTTGGCAATGCCTGCCGTATGCACTCCAACCCAATTTTATTCTTCTGTAAATTTCTTTCTCATGATCAGGGTCCCCTGTGAGTAATTGACCTAGATAAACATATTCCTTTACAGATTCTAGAGGCTGACGGGCGATCCTGAATTCTTGTTCCCTTGCCAGGCTATTGAACATTATCTTTGTCTTCTGCATATTCATCTTCAACCCAATTCTTGCACTTTCTCGATGAAGGTCCTCAATCATATGTTGTAATTCCTCTCCATTGTTGCTCAATAGGACAATGTCATCTGCAAACCGAAGGTTGCTGAGATATTCGCCATCGATCCTCACTCCTAATCCTTCCCAGTCTAAGAGCTTGAATACTTCTTCTAAGCATGCAGTGAATAGCATTGGAGAGATTGTGTCTCCTTGCCTGACCCCTTTCTTGATAGGTATCTTTCTACTTTTCTTGTGGAGAACCAAGGTAGCTGTGGAATCCTTGTAGATATTTGCCAAGATATTCACGTATGCCTCCTCCACTCCTTGATTACGCAATGCCTCTATGACTGCTGATATCTCTACTGAATCGAATGCCTTTTCATAATCTATGAAAGCCATATAGAGAGGTTGATTGTACTCCGCAGATTTCTCGATTACCTGATTGATGGCATGGATATGGTCCATCGTAGAATACCCCTTCGTGAAGCCAGCCTGTTCTCTTGGTTGACTGAAGTCAAGTGTTGTCCTGATTCTATTGGAAATTATCTTGGTGAATATTTTATACAATACTGAAAGCAAGCTAATGGGTCTGTAATTCTTCAATTCTTTAACGTCTCCCTTCTTATGGATAAGTATAATATTGGCGTTCTTCCAGCTCTCTGGTACACTTGAAGTTGTGAGGCATTGCGTATAAAGGGCCGCAAGCTTTTCAAGCATGATATCTCCTCCATCTTTGATTAAATCTACTGTTATTCCATCTTCTCCAGGCGCTTTTCCCCTGGTCATATCTTTCAAGGCCCTTCTAACTTCATCGCTAGTTATAGAAGGAGCTTCTGTATCCGGTTCATCACTATTTCGAATGGAAGAAGCTTGGCTGTTTTGGCTACTGTACAGGTCAGTATAGAATTCTTCTGCTGTTTTTACTATGTCATCGAAATTGCTGATGATATTACCATGCTTATCTTTCAGTGCATACATCTTGCCTTGTCCTATGCCTAGTTTTCTTCTTACTGATTTCATGCTGCGTCCATATTTTACGGCTTCCTCAATTTTTCCCACGTTATAATTTCGAATATCCCTTACTTTCTTCTTGTTGATCAGTTTTGACAGTTCAGCGAATTCTATCTGATCTCTTGAGTTGGACACTTTCATGTTTTGTCGTTTCTTTATTAGGTCCTTTGTTTCTTGGGAGAGCTTCCCTACAGGTTGCTTTGGTGCCTTACCTCCCACTTCAATTGCTGCTTCTGAGCGGTTTTCTAGAGCGGTCCAAAGAATTTGGCCGCTCTTTAGGTGCTGGCTGCACCACCTTGCTTGGAGTTGTGTCCATAGCCTCTTGCGAAGCGCTGGACACTCGCTCTAACGAGCGATGTGTACGTCGTGTAGCCTTCGCCTCGAGGGACGAAGGCTGTGGCCTCACCAGCCTGGAAGCCGATGGGTCCTCCTTAGCCTCTGAGCTGCGATGGCTGCTGCCAGCGCTAGTGGAAGCCTCTGGTGTGGCCGATTTCGAGAAGGGCAGGGCAGCCTTAGCTGCTCCCACCATGGGGGCGGGTGGCAGCCGCCTCAGTACGCTGCACGGGCTTTGGGTGACCGCCGGGGTCCGTCGTGATGCTGCCCTCTGTTGCACCACTTCGGCAAAAGAAGTTTTCATTGAAAATGAAGGTGACAAACGCTGTCGTGCTTCCCGGAAACTGATATTCTCTTTGACTTTGATTGTAATTATCTCTTTTTCTTTTTTCCACGCTGCGCAAGATCTGGAATATGCAGGGTGGTCGCCATCGCAGTTCGCGCAATGGGCCTCAGCAGTACATTCTTCAGCAGAGTGATCTTTTGTAGCACATTTCGCACAAGTTTGTCGTCCTCGGCACCTTTGAGAGGCATGGCCAAACCTCTGACACTTGTAGCAGCGTCGTGGATTTGGAATGTAAGGTCTTACACGCAGTTTAAGGTAGCTTGTTTCTATTGCATCCGGGAGTGTGCTAGAGCCAAAAGTAAGTACTATGTGTTTGGTTGGTAGTTATTTGTTGTCACGCCTGATTTTTATGCGTTGTACATTTATAACGTTTTCTTTCCATCCATTCAGGAGTTCCTCAGTCAAATCCATGAGGTCGCCGTCTGAAACCACACCCTTGACGGTGTTCATTGTTCGGTGTGCAGTCACAGATATGGTTTTATCGCCAAAAGCCACCAGGTTTGTAGGTTTCTCATACTGCATTTTGTCTTTTACTTCAATCAGAAGGTCACCACTTGCCATCATGGCGGCTTTGTAGCCAATTCCAATGACCTCCGTGAGACATTTTGAAACCAAGAAGGGTGAAATGTTTGTCGCTTTCTTTTCAGTGCTTTCACAGTGAATCACGTGGAAACGTGGGAAGATTTCGGTGGTCTTTGCGAAGAAGTTCAAGGATTCATCGGTGCGCCTTCTTTTTATGAGAGGGCGATCAGGCAGTTTGGCGTATGAGGATGCCATACAAATTAAATTGATTTCGGCAGCAGTGCCAGCCGCCCACCGCGGAGCCCAATAAGGGGACGCGACAGGGTTGTTATGAACAGGACCTGCCAACGCCAGCTGTACACAACCACTATAACCAAATATGATATAACCAAGGTTGGCTATCTCACACAAGGTTAACCCTAGCTGCCTGGTAAATCAGAATATAAGAAGTGAGAAGGAGACAGGAAAGATTGAATGTAAGAAAAAAAGGCGAAGATTGATGATGATGATTATTGTGGTTTATTGGCGCAAGGGCCAGATGTGGCCAAAGAGCGCCAAGACGATGGTAATGACTTGTTAGTGGTATATGAATAGTCAATTACATGAACATTAGATGTGGCATGGCTGTAAAGGGGCCTAAAATCAGTCGCTGTAAAGTGCGTAAAACTTATAAGTGATAAGATTATGGCAATGAGTGATTATGTGTACTATTGACATGAACAATGCATTGCGAAAGAATGATACGAGTTACAAAAACTTAAAGGTACAAGAATTGGCCAGAAGCACAAGTGCCTAAACAGAGCCCTTGAGACACAAGAGCTTGTAGGCATGTGCTGTAAAAACACTATCACAGCAACATCCTCTTGCGAGAGGATGTGCTACGAACTTACTGGGCTAATAACATGTAGCACAACATCTTTCAAGTATGCGAGGACTGCTTTGGTGTTCAAGAGTGGTTCTTTACCAAGAAACATGGCGGGATGCAGAGGGACACAATAGCGATATGCTAGAGGAAAGTGTTCCTTTCTTTCTCTTTCGGCTTCCCGACACTCCAGGAGGACGTGGAGGACGGTGAGCCTGTCGCCACATCTACCACAGGTTGGAGGATCATGACCATTCAATAGAAAATTGTGGGTGCCGTAGGTGTGTCCTGTTCTGAGACGACAGAATAGGACATCAGTTCGTCGTGTTTTTGTTACGGAGGGCCAGTAACCTAACTGTGGCTTAATCAAATGAAGCTTATTACTTGTTTCTGCGTCCCACAAGCGTTGCCAGTGGCTTCGCAGTTTCTTTCGCAAGAAAGGTTTCAAATCTGTTGCAGGAACAGCAGCTGTAGGGTTAATAGCGGGTGTTGTGACTGATGTGGCCATTTGGTCGGCAAGAACATTGCCCTCGATGCCTCGATGCCCAGGCACCCAGCATATAATGACATGTTGGTTAGCTGCGTATGCTCTACAAAGAACAGAATAGAGCTCAATGAGAATAGGGTTTTTCTGTTTACAGGGTGACTTCAAGGCTTTTACGACGCTTTGAGAGTCTGTAAATACAATAGTTTTTTGAAGTTTTGATTTCTTTATATGCTTTACAGCTCACAATATTGCGTAGGCCTCAGCCGTAAAGATACTTGTTTCTTGGTGAAGCACGCCGGATTCCGAGAAGGACGGGCCGAAAGCTGCATAGGATACTCCGGCATGTGATTTAGAAGCGTCTGTGTAAAATTCTGCGCACGGGTACTTGGACTGTAATTCTAGGAAATGCATTCGGATTTCAACCTCTGAAGCGTGCTTTGTAACCTCTACAAAGGACATATCACATGCTGATGATGATGATATTTGGTGTTTTGTGGCGCAAGGGCCAAATGTGGCCAAAGAGCGCCAAGACAATGAATGGTATGTTTGCGATGATCGGTGAGTTCCGATGATAGGATGCTATGTGGCTGTAAAGGGGCCTAAGAACAAATCGCGGTATATAAGCGTAAAACATACATCGAATAGGATTATGGTAGTGACGTGTGGAGTGATCTGTGGGTCGTGAATGTATGAAAAGTGGTCATGGTGTTAAAATTAAGGATATAAAAGTAGCACGATGCCTACCGAAGGCCTTTGTGGACAAAGACCATGAGGCATGTGCTTTATTTAATAAGATACTGCAGCACCGGCCTCTGCAGAGAGGCCGTGCTATACGTCACCTGGATAGATAACACGAAAATTATATATGCCCTTTAAAAACGCCAGAAGTGATTGATATTTAAAAAAGAGGTTCATTGCCTAAAAACATAGCAGGATGTAATGGGAGATTTAGCCGTGATGGTAATGGAAAATGTTTTTTCCTCTGAGGCTCCAACTCAGGGCACTGTAAGAGGATATGAAGTACACTGAGTGGCTCGCCACATTCGTCACAGACAGGCGGATCGCCACCGGACAATAAGTATGCGTGTGTGCTGTATGTGTGTCCTATCCTGAGTCTGCAAAGTGTAACCTGTGTGTAGCGTGTTTTCGATTCTGACGGCCAATGAGCGAGATGAGGCTTGATAGTATGTAGTTTGTTGTTCGTTTCTCTGTCCCACAGACGTTGCCAGTAGGCTCTGACCTTTTTCTTGATAAATGGCTTTAGGTCCATTACAGGGACGGCTATGGGCGAAGTGACAGCGTCTGTATGAGCAGATGTGGCTAGCTTGTCGGCCAACTCATTCCCTTCGATCTCGCGGTGCCCTGGCACCCAGCACAGCACGATTTGTTGCTTAGATGCATACGCGGTGCAAATTATGGAATAAAGAGCTATAATGACGGGGTTTCTGTGCCTACTGAGAGTTTTTAAACATTTCAACACGGATAAAGAGTCAGTAAAGATGATTGCCTTGGGTATGTCTAACCGTTTGATGTGTTAAACCGCCGCCAGGATGGCGTAGGCCTCCGCTGTAAAGATGGTTGTGTTTGGGTGTAGAACTCCGGCAGCCCAAAAGGATGGACCGACCGCCGCGTAAGACACGTCAGTGTGTGACTTTGATGATGATGATGATGATGATGATGATGTGTGGTGTTT
The DNA here is from genome assembly GCF_013339745.2 of Dermacentor silvarum. Classification (NCBI taxonomy): domain Eukaryota; kingdom Metazoa; phylum Arthropoda; class Arachnida; order Ixodida; family Ixodidae; genus Dermacentor; species Dermacentor silvarum. The sequence continues at coordinate 394,695,855 of NC_051154.1, read as the reverse complement.
TATGGCGCAAGGGCCAGGTATGGCCAAAGAGCGCCATGACAAATGGTAATGTTATCGATGAATTGTGGATGGCGTGGACAATAAATTCCTCAAAGTAGATCTGACATGGCTGTAGAAGGGCCTAAAAAACTGTCGCTGTAAATGGCGTAAAACATGTAAGTGGTAAAATAATGACACTACCTAGTTAGTGATGTGGGCTATGGCAAATGGGTTTCGTTAAAAACGTATGATGTAACACATATAACAGTAATAGTAGGGCTTGAGGGGAGCCCTTGAATACAAGGGCCGTTAATCACTTGCTAAAATTACCTGGCCAAATGATTTTCAGGGTGTTTACTTCATTTAAGAATTCTAAAACTATTTTCAGGTTAAAAAGCGGTTCATGGCTAAGAAAATATGATGGGTGAAGGGGTATGTTTTGATGATGATTGTTGGAGTTTTTTGGCGCAAGGGCCAGATGTGGCCAAAGAGCGCCAAGGCGATGATAATGACTCGTCAGTGGTACATGAATGGTGAATTAGAAGGTTTGGATAAAACAGATGTGGCATGGCTGTAAAGAGGCCTAAAATAGTCGCTGTAAAATGCGTAAAATCTATAGGTACTAAGAATATGGCAATGACTAATGAAGTGTGCTATGGATACGAGGTATGCATTGTGAAAGATTGATGATATACTAAGATATGTCAGAAGCTAAAAGTTTCAAAAACACTAATGCCTTAACAGAGCCCTTGAGATGTAAGGGCCTGGAGGCATGTGCTATATTCTCACAGTGGCATCCTCTTGAGAGAGGATGCATTACGTATTTCTTGGTCTTATAACATGCAAGACAACATCATTCAAAAAGGCGAGGACTGCTTTGGTAATGAAAAGCGGTTCTTTGCCAAGAAACATAGCGGGATGAAGAGGGATAGAACATCGGTATGCCAGAGGAAAATGTTTCTTCCTCTCTCTCTCGGCTTCCCTACATTCCAGGAGGACGTGAAGAACGGTGAGCCTCTCGCCACATCTACCACAGGTTGGAGGATCATTACCATTCAATAGAAAATTGTGGGTACCATATGTGTGTCCTATTCTGAGGCGACAGAATAGGACATCAGTTCGCCGTGTTTTTGATGCAGTGGGCCAGAAACCTAACTGTGGCTTAATCAAGTGAAGCTTATTATTTGTTTGCGCATCCCACAAGCATTGCCAGTAGCTTCGCAGTTTCTTCCGCAAGAAAGGTTTCAAATCTGTTACAGGGACAGCAACGGTAGGATTAATAGCGTGTGATGTTATTGATGTGGCCATTTGGTCGGCAAGAACATTACCCTCGATGTCTCTATGCCCAGGCACCCAGCATATTATGATTTGTTGTTTAGATGCATAAACAGAGCAGATCAGCGAGTAGAGGTTCATAATTACAGGGTGTTTATGTTTTTGCGGCATCATTAACGCTTTAACAACGCTTAAAGAGTCGGTAAATATTACAGCCTTTTGGAGTTTCAATCTATCAATGTGTTTCACCGCCGATAGTACTGCATAGGCCTCTGCCGTAAAGATGCTTGTGTGGGGATAAAGTACATCGGATTCCGAGAAAGACGGACCGACTGCCGCATAGGAAACACCAGCATGTGACTTTGATGCGTCTGTGTAAAATTCAGGGCAAGAGTATTTTGACTTTAGTTCTAAAAAGTGCATTTGAATGTGTGCATCTGGCGCGTGTTTTGTGACTTCAATAAACGATGTGTCACATTCAACCAGCTGCCACTGCCACGGCGGTAGCAGCTTCGCTGGAGACATTAGGCAATGTTCAAGTAGTGCAGCACCCATTTCTTCACTGAGCTTTCTCACGCGTAGCGAGAAGGGCTGCTTCGCTGTTGGTCGATTATTAAATAGTGTGGCAGATGTGGTATCGTTTATGGTAAAATAGGTAGGATGTGTACGGTTTGAATTTATTTTAAGGAAATATGTAAAGCTGGCATAAGTCCTCTGAAGGTGGAGCGACCACACGTTCGCTTCCACATAAAGGCTTTGTACGGGGCTTGTCCTGAAGGCCCCAGTCGCGAGGCGGATTCCTAAATGGTGAACAGGATCCAACATTTTTAAAGCGCTGGGTGCAGCAGACTGGTAAACTATCGCCCCGTAGTCAAGTCGTGAGCCGACAAGGCACCTGTACAAGTTCAAGATGCATTTCCTGTCACTGCCCCATGTCGTACGCGACAGCAGCTTCAGTAAGTTCATTGTTTTCAGGCACTTAGCCTTCAAATATTTGATGTGCGGAACGAATGTGAGTTTTGAGTCCAATATGATGCCTAGAAACTTGTGCTCTTTGCTTACAGGTAATGTGGTACCAGACAGCTCAATAGCAGGGTCTGGTACTATTCCTCTCTTATTAGTGAAAAGGACGCATGTGCTTTTCTGTGGGCTCAACCTAAAACCATTTTCATCAGCCCATTTAGCCACTTTATTTAAGCCATGCTGGACATGTCGTTCACAGACAGCAAAGTTGCACGATTTAAAACCAATCTGGACATCATCTACATATACAGAGTAGAACATCGTTCGTGGAATAGCCGTGCGTAGAGAATTCATTTTCACAATAAACAGTGTACAGCTAAGCACACCGCCTTGCGGGACACCAGTTTCCTGGGTGAAAGACCTAGACAAGGCTTGGCCCACCCTTACACGAAAGGTACGGTTAGAAAGGTAACTTTGGATAGTACTCAACATGTTGCCGCGGATACCCATAGCGGAAAGGTCTCGGATAATACCAAAGCGCCATGTGGTGTCATACGCTTTCTCTAAGTCAAGAAATACGGAGAGAAAAAACTGTTTGTGTATAAAGGCATCCCTTATGATTGTCTCCATGCGGACAAGGTGGTCTGTAGTCGACCTACCTTCTCGGAAGCCGCATTGGTAAGGATCTAGTATGCCGTTGCTTTCTAGGACAAAAATTAGACGCCGGTTAATCATCTTTTCAAAGAGCTTGCACAGACAGCTTGTCAAAGCAATGGGTCTGTAGCTACTGGGCAAGGACGGGTCCTTGCCCTGTTTAAGTACGGGGATTACTATAGCTTCTTTCCAAGAAGATGGAATGTAACCAGCGGCCCACATGACATTAAAAAGAGAGAGGAGGGTATCTTGTGTTTCAGGGTGTAGGTGCTTGATCATTTCATACATGATACGGTCAGCACCTGGTGCTGAGGTGTTGCAACAAGCGAGAGCAGTTTTAAATTCAGCTAAACTAAACGGGCGGTTGTAATCTTCATTTCGAGAACATTTCCGATTAACGGGCTGTCGCTCTGCACGCTCTTTGAACCTAAGGAATGTTTGTGTGTAATGAGATGCACTGGAGACATATTCAAAGTATTCGCCCAGACAATCTGCCTGATCCTCCAGGCAGTCTCCTTGGATATTCACTAAGGGTGGCGGGTTCGTCTCACGGCCCTTTAATTTATTAACCCTATTCCATACCTTTGCCTCATCTGTGTAAGAGTTTATACCAGAAATGTACCTCTCCCAACTCTCTCTCTTTGCACGTCTACGTGTCCTTCTGCCTTGCGATTTAACCTGTTTAAAATTAATAAGGTTTTCGGCAGTAGGAGAATCGCGAAGTAATCCCCATGCTTTGTTTTGATTTTTGCGCGCTTTACGACATTCTTCGTTCCACCAAGGAATGCGACGTTTCTTAGTCAGTCCGTTAGTTTGTGTAATACATTTCGTAGCAGCATCAATAATAAAACCTGTTAGATATGTTACGGCGTCGTCTACGTTAAGAGCAACAATGTCATGACGGCCTAGGTGTGTCAGCTCTCGGAACAGTTCCCAGTTGGCCGAGTCTACGCTCCATCGAGGTGATCGTGGCAAGCATCCATCTTGTTTCGTTGAGTTTAACATAATTGGGAAGTGGTCGCTTCCATAGGGGTTCTTAACGACGGACCACTCCAGGTAAGGCATTAGTGTGCTCGACACTATGCTTAAGTCTATGGACGAGTATGTGTTGTGTGTAATGCTGTAGTATGTAGGTTCTTTCTTGTTCAATAAACATTCACCTGAAGAAAACAGAAAATTTTCTATAAGGCGCCCTCGCGCATCGCAACGAGAGTCGCCCCACAGGGGGCTATGGGCATTAAGATCACCTACGACTATGTATGGTGGAGGAAGTTCATCGATGAAGCTCTGAAACTGCGTTTTGGAAAGCTGATAGGAAGGTGGGATGTAGACAGAGCTAATGGTGACTAGCTTACCAAACAACAATGCTCGGACAGCAACTGCCTCAAGGGACGTTCGGAGGCTTAATTGCTGACATGCAACGCCCTTACTGACCATTACGGCTACACCCCCCGATGAGGCGAGAGCGTCGTCGCGGTCTTTGCAGAAAGTGACATATTGCCTTAGAAAGTTTTTCTGTGTTAATTTTAAGTGTGTTTCTTGTACACACATCACCTTTGGATTGAATTTGCGGAGGAGTTCTTTTACATCATCAAGATTACGTAGAAGTCCTCTCACGTTCCACTGTAACACTTGGGTATCCATATTGGAAGAGAAGTTAGTGATGTGTGCAAAGAGAAATAGAAGTTACTTCACGGGACCTTTCCAGGCCCCGTGATGGGGGTTTTGCCTTTCTTCCCGACGCGCTCGAGGGAGCTGCGCCGTTCTTTGGGCGTCTGAGACGCCGGTGGTTTGCTTGTGTCCATCACCTCGTCTGAGGCGGTGGATAGTGCCCGCTCAGCGGGGACATTCGCGGGGATTTCGGGCCTTACTGCACGGGCAGTGGCCCTGGGTCCAGCAAGCCCGCGGGTCTGCTGGCCCTCCTCGGCAGGGGGCGGAACAGCGCTGGCTGCTCCAGCCGGGGGGGCTGGTGACGTGACCGCCGTCACACTCCGTGTGACTTGGGCGGCCGCCGGATGATGTGGTGCTGCCCCCCGGCGCGCCACATCGGTGTATGAAGGACTAGACTGATTGTGGAGATGGAAACGCTTACGTGCCTCTGGGAAAGATAGGTTTAGTTTGACTTTCAGTTCTATAATTTGCTTCTCTTTTTTCCACGAGGGGCACGATCGCGAGTAGGCGGGATGATTTCCTTCACAGTTGGCACAACGGGTTGCTGAAGTGCAAATGTCAGAAGCGTGTTCATTTGAACTACACTTAGCACAAGTAGCGCACCCTCGGCAGTTTTGCGACCCATGCCCAAAACGCTGACACTTGAAGCATCGGCGGGGATTCGGGATGTATGGTCTGACACGTAGCTTGCAGTAGCCAGTTTCAATTGATTCTGGTAGGTCGCTAGTTCCGAAAGTAATGATAATATGCTTGGTAGGTATTTGCTTATCATCTCGCCTTAGTGTTATCCTCTGCACCTTGACTACGTTCTGGTCTTGCCATCCTTCAAGTAATTCACTTTCACTCAGTTCAAGGAGGTCATCTTCCGAGACGACACCGCGCACTGTGTTCATCGACCTGTGTGGACCCACTGAAACAGGAATGTCTCCAAATGCCACAAGTTTAGAAAGTTTATCGTACTGTAGTTTGTCGTGGACTTCAAGAAGAAGGTCGCCACTTCCCATCTTTGTTACCTTATAGCCTGGGCCGATTGCTTCCTTGAGAGATTTTGCTACAACAAAGGGTGAAATCATTCGGACTGTCTTAGTATCGTGTTGACTATGTATTACATGGTACTTGGGAAATATTTCTTTAGGTTGCAAAAAAAGATTGAAAATTTCATCGGTGCGCCCCCTTTTCAGGGAGCGATCAGGTAGTGAGGGAAAAGCGTTAGCCATATAAAATTGCAAAATTCGGCGGCGATGGTAGCCACCCACCACCGAGCCCAACAAGGGGACGCTACAAGGTTGGAATACTTGCAGACGCCAGCCATGCGTCGCCGCTATAACCTAATATGAAATACCCAAGGTTGGATAAGTACACTAGGTTAACCCTTGCCGCCCAGAAATTCAGAAGTGAGAAGAAGTGACTAGAAGACAGGAAAGATAGAAAAGCGAGAAAGACAAAAGATTAAAGAGGGGGACAGGAAAGGGCGACTGCCGATTTCCTCCAGGTGGGTCAGTCTGGAGGTGCCGTCTATGTGAAGCAGAGGCCGAAGAGGTGTGTTGCCTCTGCCGGGGGGCCTTAAAGGTCCAAACACCCGGCATCGGCTCAACCTCCAGGATCCCCCTTTCCCCAGACACGGCTAAGCCGCGCACGGCTACACGCAGGAGGGTCCAACCCCCATGTGCTCGGGTACGTGGTGGCGCAACTCACCAAACGCCTGCTTACGCAGACGCCCCTGCGGGGGGGTATGTTTTCACGATATGCAGAAGGGAAATACCTTTTCCTCTCTGCTTCTATAGCAGGGCACTGAATAAGAACATGGACAACTGTCAGAATATTGCCGCACTTACTACAAATCGGAGGATCATTCCCAGTCAAGAGGTAAGAGTGAGTACTGTAAGTGTGTCCTATTCTTAATCGACAAACAAGCACTTCTTTATATCGTGCCGTTTTCCCAGTTATCCAGTTCCCTAGTTTTGGTTTTATCATGTGTAACTTATTTAGTACCTGGGTATCCCACTCTCCTTGCCAATGCTTCCTCAGCTTACGGCGTAGAAAGTGCTTTAGGTCTGTGACAGGGATGGGGATATTTGGGTCTGTATCGCTAAAGGTTACTGACGTAGCATTTGTGTCAGCAGCTTCATTGCCTTTTATACCTTTGTGGCCAGGTACCCAGCATACGACAATCATTTGGTTGCACATATATGCGGAACACAATAAACTGTAGAGTTCATTAAAAACGGGGTTCTTGTGTTTCCGTAGATTGCTTAGGGCTTTGACCACACTTAATGAGTCTGTGAAGACAATAGCCCTAGCGACGTTTGTGAGCCTTATGTGTTGAATAGCCGAGAGTATAGCATATGCTTCCGCTGTAAAGATAGATGTGTGTGGATTTAGTGCCCCAGATGTAGAAAATGAGTCTCCGAGAGCTGCGTAAGAAACGCCAGCAGTGGACTTCGAAGCATCTGTGTAGTATTCTGTGCAGGAGTACTTGGCCTGGAGTTCAAGAAAATGGGAATGTATATGTGCCTCCGGTGCGTGTTTGGATATTTCTATGAAAGAGATGTCACACTGAATAGTGTGCCATTCCCAAGGCGGTGGTAGCAAAGTAGGGGCCATTAGTACATCCCCTAGAAGAGGGACCTCTGTTTTTTCTGACAGTGCTTCTAACCGGAGAGACAGAGGAGGCCGGTTGGCTGGGCGGTTACGGAACAGCCTGACAGTAGACATGTCGCGAATGGTAGAATGACATGGATGTTGGATGTCTGATCTAACTTTCAGGGCGTAGGAGAGACTTAAATATGTCCTTTGGAGATCCAGAGACCACTCATTGGACTCAACGTACAGGCTTTCAACAGGAGTAGTCCTGAAGGCACCAGTAGCAATACGGATACCCAAGTGGTGAACGGAATCTAGCATCTTCAAAGCACTAGGTGTAGCAGAGTTATACACTATAGCTGCGTAGTCAAGGCGCGACCGTACGAGACTTTTGTACAAGTTTAAGAGGCACCTCCTGTCACTTCCCCAAGATGTCCGGGACAAGATCTTTAGTAGATTCATTGTCTTCAGACACTTCGCTTTCAGATACTTCAAGTGGGGGATAAATGTTAATTTAGAGTCTAAAATGAGGCCTAAAAATTTATGTTCATGGCTCACAGGTAGCTGTTGCCGATTAAGATAAATAGTGGGGTCAGGTAATATACCTCGCTTGTTCGAGAAGAGAACACACGTGCTTTTTAGTGGGTTTAGTTTAAATCCATTCTCGTCAGCCCACTTAGATAATTTGTTTAGCCCAAGCTGTACATGTCGCTCGCAGATAGAAATACTACATGATTTGAAACCTATTTGTACGTCATCCACATATACAGAATAAAACATTGTACGTGGTATGACAGTTTGGAGCGAGTTCATTTTGACAATAAATAATGTACAGCTCAGCACACCACCTTGTGGTACACCAGCTTCCTGTGTGAATTGTCGAGACAGTACGTTACCAACTCTGACACGGAACGTGCGATCAGAGAGGTAGCTCTGAATCACATTTAATAAATTGCCTCGGATTCCCATTCCAGCCAGGTCACGGAGAATTCCAAAACGCCAAGTTGTGTCGTATGCCTTTTCCAAGTCTAAAAATACTGATAAGAAAAACTGTTTGTGTACAAAGGCATCACGGATATTTGTCTCGATGCGGACAAGGTGATCTGTTGTGGATCTACCTTCCCTGAAACCGCACTGTAGGGGTTCGAGTATTTTGTTGCTTTCAAGAAAATGGATGAGGCGCCGGTTAATCATTTTCTCAAAGATTTTGCAAATACAACTTGTCAAGGCTATAGGCCTATAGCTACTGGCTGAGGAAGGGTCCTTGCCTTCTTTGAGAATAGGAATGATGATTGCTTCTTTCCAAGCGGGCGGAATGTAACCGGCAGAGAACGCGGAATTAAAGAGTGATAGTAGTGTTTTGTGGGTTTCGGGGTTTAGGTGTTTGATCATCTCGTACAAGACTCTATCACTTCCTGGAGCCGACTTGTTGCAACCATTTAGTGCAGCCTGAAATTCCGCCATATTAAATGGACGATTGTAGGGTTCATTTCTATTACCTTTACGATCCAGAGGCAGTCGCTCCGCTTGTTTCTGATATCTCAGAAATGTATCTGAGTAGTGGGATGAACTTGAAATCTTTTCAAAATGTGCGCCTAGAGAATCAGCTTGGTCAATGAGTGTGTCTCCTTGTGTATTTACTAATGGTAGAGGATGGGTTTCGCGGCCTTTTATTTTATTTACCCTGTTCCAGGCTTTTCTTTCATCTGTATATGAATTAATGCTGGAGATGAATCTCTGCCAGCTTTCCCTTTTAGCACGGCGGCGCGTTCTTCTACCTTCCGACTTTATTTTCTTGAAGTTGATTAAGTTCTCGAAAGTTGGAGAGTCGCGAAGGTGGCTCCAAGCCTTATTTTGATTTTTGCGAGCTTCCTTACGCTCCTCATTCCACCAGGGAATACGTCGTTTAAAAGGCGATCCGTTCGTTTGAGGGATACAGAGTGACGCAGCATCAGTTATAATTGCCGTCAAATACGACACTGCATCATCGATAGGAAATGTACAGATGTCATCCCAGGCCACATATGTAAGCTCTATATATCGTTTCCAGTCGGCACCGTCGACTTTCCAACGGGGCAGATGTGGAGCACACTCATCGGCTTTTGTTAATTTTAGGATGATTGTGAAATGGTCACTCCCGTATGAATTTTCGATGACGTTCCACTCTGGGTATGGCACAAGTGTACTTGATGCGATACTTAAATCTATAGATGAGTATGTTTTGTGTGCTACACTGTAGTATGTTGGCTCTTTTTTATTGAGCAAGCATGCATCCGTGGAGAAAAGAAAATTTTCAATTAAGCGCCCTCTTGCATCACAACGAGAATCTCCCCAGAGGGTGTTGTGTGCATTTAAATCGCCTACAATGATGTAAGGTTCGGGAAGTTCTGTGATAAAGCTTTGGAATTCTGTTTTGGAGAGTTGGTAGCTAGGAGGGATGTATAGAGAGCTAATTGTTACTAGTTTATGAAACAGCACAGCTCTGATTGCAACCGCCTCAAGGGTAGTTTGCAGCTTCAGATGCTGGCAGGCGACACCTTTATCTACTAGTATGGCCACACCACCCGAAGAGGCGAGGCCATCGTTGCGATCTTTGCGATAGATCGCATATTGTCGCAGAAAGTTAGTGTGTGAAGATTTAAGGTGTGTTTCTTGGACACACAGCACCCTTGGGTTGTACTTATTTAGGAGTTCCTTAATGTCATCAAGATTGTGTAATAGACCTCTGACATTCAAGTGTAGTATCTGTGTATCCATTTTATATTTGTCTTGTGCTGTGTGTCTAAGAGTGATAGATTAAGCTAGCTCACGAGGCCTTTCCTGGCCCCGTGATGGGGGTTTTCCCTTTTTTCCCGGCACGCTCCAAGGAGCTGCGCCGTTCCTTTGGCGTCTGAGACGCCGGAGTAGAGCTGCTTGCATCCATCGCCTCTTCAGAGGTGTTGGATGACGTCCGCGCTGCGGGGACACTCGGGGTTTTTTCGGGGTTTTTTCGGGCATGAGCAGTGGCCCTGGGACCGGCAGGCCCGGAGGCCTGGTGGCCCTTCGTGGCAAGGGGCGGAGCAGTACTGGCTGCTCCTGCCAGGGGGGCTGATGGCGGAACCACAGTCACACTCCGTGTGACGCGGCCTGCCGTCGAAGGATGTGGCGCTGCCCCCTGGCGCGTCACATCACTGTAGGATGGATTCGATTGATTATGTGCAGAGAAACGCTTGCGCGCTTCCGGGAAGGAAATGTTTAGTTTGACCTTGAGTTGAATTATTTCTTTTTCTTTTTTCCATGACGGGCACGATCGCGAATATGCGGGGTGGTCTCCATCACAGTTTGCACAGTGGGTTGCGGAAGTACAGATGTCTGAGGTGTGTTCTTTTGATGCACATTTTGCACAAGTAGAGTGCCCTCGGCAGCTCTGAGATCCATGCCCAAAACGCTGACACTTGAAGCATCGACGCGGATTGGGAATGTACGGTCGTACGCGGAGTTTACAATATCCGGTCTCTATTGAATCAGGGAGGTCACTTGTTCCAAATGTAATTATTACATGCTTTGTGGGAATTTCCTTGTCGTCGCGCCTTAACTTAATTCGTTGCACCTTTACCACGTTCTGGTCTTGCCATCCATCCAACAGCTCGCTTTCACTTAGTTCGAGGAGGTCGTCATCGGAAATGACACCGCGCACAGTGTTCATTGATCTGTGGGGGCCCACAGAGACGGGGATATCACCAAACGCAATAAGTTTTGTCAGCTTGTTGTATTGGAGCTTGTCACGTACTTCCAGAAGAAGGTCGCCGCTTCCCATTTTGGTCACTTTGTAACCCGTGCCGATTGCCTCTGTCAGACTTTTTGCAACAACAAATGGTGATATCGTACGGACTTTCTTAGTTTCATGTTGACTGTGTATCACGTGGTACTTGGGAAAGGTTTCTTTAGGTTTCAAAAAGAAGTTGAAGCTTTCGTCGGTGCGCCCCCTCTTCAGGGAGCGATCATGTAGTGGGGGGAAACTGGAAGCCATATATAGCAGTACTGTATTCGGTAGGTATGCCCGCCGCCCACCTCGGAGCCCAACCTGGGGACGTTACAGGAATAGAAATATTCCACCCTGCGCACGCCAGCGGTACATTCCCACTATAACCTAATATATATATACCCAAGACTGGATATATTACACAAGGTTAACCCTTGCCGCCTGGAAAATAGGAAGTTAAAAGAAGTGAATAGAAGACAGTAAAGATGGAAAAGTGAGAAAGAAAGACAAAAGATTGGAGAGGGGGACAGGAAAAGGCGACTGCCGATTTCCTCCAGGTGGGTCAGTCTGGAGGTGCCGTCTATGTGAAGCAGAGGCCGAAGAGGTGTGTTGCCTCCACCGGGGGGCCTTAGAGGTCCGAACACCCGGCATCGGCTCAACCCCCAGGATCCCCCTTTCCCCAGACACGGCTAAGCCGCGCACGGCTACACGCGGGAGGGTCCAACCCTCATGTGCTCGGGTACGTGGTGTCGCAACACACCAAACGCCTGCTTACGCAGACGCCCCTGCGGGGCAGTGTGTGACTTTGAGGCGTCAGTAAAATATTCCGGACAAGAGTATTTGTGCTGCAATTCGAGGAAGTGCATACGGATATGTGCGACCGGCGCATACTTTGTAACATCAACGAAGGACAGATCACAGTCAATCAGCTGCCACTGCCATGGCGGCAGCTGTACAGGATGATGATTGTTGGAGTTTAGTGGCGCAAGGGCCAGGTATGGCCAAAGAGCGCCATGACAGTATTAGTTCGTATCAAGACGATGGTAATGGCTTGTTAGTGGTAGGTGAATAGGGAATTATATGAACATTAGATGTGGCATGGCTGTAAAGGGGCCTAAAATCAGTCGCTGTAAAGTGCGTAAAATCTATAAGTAATAAGATTATGGCAATGAGTGATTATGAGTACTATGGACATGAACAATGCATTGCGAAAAAATGATACGAGTTACAAAAAATTTAAGATACAAGAATTGGCCAGAAGCACAAGTGCCTAAACAGAGCCTTTGAAACACAAGGGCCTGGAGGCATGTGCAGTTAAAAAACTATCGCAGCAACATCCTCTAGAGAGAGGATGCGCTACGACCTTATTGGACTAATAACATGTAACACAACATCTTTCAAGAAAGCAAGGACTGCGTTGGTGCTAAAAAGTGGTTCTTTACCGAGAAACATAGCGGGATGCAGGGGGACACAATAGCGATATGCGAGAGGAAAATGTTTCTTTCTTTCTCTTTCGGCTTCCCGACACTCCAAGAGGACGTGGAGGACGGTGAGCCTGTCGCCACATCTACCACATGTTGGAGGATCATTTCCATTCAATAGAAAATTGTGAGTACCATATGTGTGTCCTATTCTGAGACGACAGAATAGGACATCAGTTCGTCGTGTTTTAGTTGTACAGGGCCAGAAACCTAACTGTGGCTTAATCAAGTGGAGCTTATTAGTTGTTTCAGCGTCCCACAGACGCTGCCAGTGGCCTCGCAGTTTCCTTCGCAAAAAAGGCTTCAGATCTGTGGAGGAAATAGCAGCGGCAGGATTAATAGCTTGCGATGTAGTTGATGTGGCCAACTGGTCTGCTAGCACATTGCCCTCGATGCCTCTATGGCCAGGCACCCAGCATATTATTACATGTCTACGAGATTGGTAAATGTTACACAAGAGTGAGTAAAGCTCGATAACAACAGGATTCTTATGCTTTTGTAAAGATGTTAGCGCTTTTACAAGACTCAACGAGTCTGTGAATATTATTGCCTTTTGTAGTTTCAATTTCTCTATATGCTTCACCGCAGACAGTACTGCATAGGCTTCTGCGGTGAAAATGCTTGTTAGGGGGTTTAATACGTCGGATTTTGAAAAAGAGGGGCCAACCGCGGCGTAAGATACGCCAGCATGGGACTTGGATGCGTCGGTATAGAATTCCGAGCACGAGTACTTCGATTGAAGTTCGCGGAAATGCATTGCAATTTCGAGGTCGGGAGCATGCTTTGTGACCTCTACAAAGGATAGATCACATTCTATCACCTGCCACTCCCAGGGCGGTGACAGCTTAGCTGGAGGCATTAGGCGATGTTCTAGAAGTGGGACATCCATCTCTTCGCTAAGTTCTCTTACACGCAGTGAGAAAGGCCGCCTCATAGAGGGTCGATTATAGAAAAGCGTTGAACACTTCAAATCATTAAGGGTTGTAAAACAAGGATGTTCCCGATCGGAGTGCACTTTGAGAAAATAGGTGAAGCTGATGTATGTTCTCTGGAGGTGGAGTGACCACTCATTCGATTCCACGTATAAACTTTCGACGGGGCTTGTTCTGAAAGCGCCAGTGGCCAGGCGGATACCTAGATGGTGGACAGGATCTAGCATTTTTAGCGCGCTAGGGGCGGCAGAGTGATATACTACGGCACCGTAGTCTAATCGTGACCGAATGAGGCTCTTGTGAAGATTCATTAAACACTTCCTGTCGGTGCCCCAGGATGTGTGAGATAAAATTTTCAGTAAGTTCATTGTTCTTAGACATTTCGCCTTGAGATGTTTTATGTGGTTGATGAAAGTAAGCTTACAGTCAAGTATGATGCCTAAAAATTTGTGATCTTTGTTTATTGGTATTTGTTGTCCATACATTTCGATAGTGGGATCTGCAACGAGACCTTTCTTCCTGGTGAAAAGAACACAAGAACTTTTTAGGGGGTTTATTTTGAACCCGTTTTCGTCTGCCCACTTTGACACTTTGTTCAACCCCTGCTGTACCTGTCTCTCGCACACTGCGAGGTTACAGGACTTGAATCCTATTTGTATATCGTCCACATAGATGGAATAAAAAATAGCGGGTGGTAACGAAGCACGAAGCGTGTTCATTTTTACGATAAAGAGTGTGCAGCTGAGCACGCCTCCCTGGGGTACACCAGTTTCCTGCACAAAAGGTCGTGATAGAACAATGCCAACTCGGACACGGAATGTGCGATTCAGCAGATAACTTTCAATCATATTTAACATATTACCACGTATACCAAAGTGGGAGAGGTCTCTCAGTATTCCAAACCGCCATGTGGTGTCATAGGCCTTTTCCATGTCTAGGAATACAGACAGAAAGAACTGTTTGTGAACAAAAGCTTCGCGTATCTGCGCCTCGATACGTATCAAATGGTCAGTGGTGGACCGACCCTCGCGAAAGCCGCACTGGTATGGGTCAAGCAGTTTGTTTGATTCAAGGAAATGTAATAGGCGACGGTTTATCATTTTTTCGAAGACTTTGCAGAGACAGCTTGTTAGCGCTATCGGCCGATAACTCGATACAGACGATGGATCCTTCCCCTGCTTCAGGATAGGGATCACTATGGCCTCTCTCCAGGCAGAGGGGAGCTCGCCGGAGATCCATATAGAGTTATACAGACAGAGAAGCGTTTCCTTCGTTTCAGAGGGCAGGTTCTTCAACATTTCATATAATATGCGGTCAGGGCCTGGGGCAGATTGGTTGCAACAGGCGAGTGATGCCTGAAGCTCTGCTAAAGAGAAAGGCAAGTTATAAGGCTCGTTCCCGGTGCTCTTTCGGTCTAGTTTTTGTTTTTCTATTGCTGCTTTGTGTTTTGTAAATTCTGGGGAATAGTGCAATGAACTGGACACATGTTCAAAGTGTGCACCCAGGTGGTTTGCTTGGTCTTCCAAGCTGTCGCCCTGTGTGTTTACCAAAGGGAGTGAATATGTTTGTCGTCCTCTCACCTTGTTAACCCTGTTCCAGACTTTGGCATCATCTGTATACGAGTGTATACTTGATAAAAACTTCTGCCAGCTCTCTCTTCTGGCCTGTCGGCGCGTTCTCCTGCCTTCGGACTTTACCTTCTTAAAATTGATAAGATTCTCTGCAGTAGGAGAATCGCGTAGCAACCCCCACGCTTTGTTCTGTTTTCTACGAACGTTCCTACATTCGTCGTTCCACCATGGGACACGGCGTTTGCATGCCGCACCACTTATTTCGGATATGCATTTAAAAGCGGCATCAATTATGAAGGAAGTAAAATATTCCACAGCAGCATCAGTTCCTAACGAAGACATGTTGGCCCAGGAGATGCTACTAGTAAGATTTCGAAATTTCTCCCAATCGGCTGTGTCAATCTTCCATCGAGGGGCTTGTGGTGACGGCTCAGTTTTGGTTGTTCGCAGTAGTATTGGGAAGTGGTCGCTCCCGTACGGATTTTTGGTAACTTCCCATTTAAGTTCAGATAATAGAGACGGGGAAGCTATGCTAAGATCAATAGAAGAAAAGGTTCTGTTTGCGACACAGTAAAATGTAGGTTCCTTCTTGTTCAGGAGACACGCGCCAGAGGAGAAAAGAAATTGTTCAACAAGACGACCTCGCGCATCGATACGAGCGTCGCCCCACAGACTACTGTGCGCATTGAAATCGCCAAGAACAAGATAGGGTTCTGGCAATTCATCTATAAGGGACTGAAATTCGTGTTTATGTAAGTGGTAATGGGGGGGTATGTAAAGTGAGCAGATGGTGATGAGTTTGTTCAGAAGAACAAGTCGAACTGCCACTGCTTCAAGGGGCGTTTGTAGCTGCAAACGTTGACATGCTATGCTTTTGTGAATTACAATGGCAACACCGCCTGATGATGCGATGGCATCATCGCGATCTTTACGAAACGTAACATACTGTCGGAGAAAATTTGTATGTTTCGATTTTAAGTGCGTTTCCTGTACACACAGCACTTTTGGATTGTGTTGGTAAATAAGTTCTTGGACATCGTCGAGGTTCCTAAGAAGGCCTCTGACGTTCCATTGAATGATTTGTGTATCCATAATGAAAGTAAATTGGTGCTGTGTGTACTAAACAAGGAAATGTTGCTTTAGATTACAGAGCCCTTTCCAGGCCCCGTAACTCGAGATTTGTCCTTTCTGAAGCGGTCGAGGGAGCCTCGCCGCTCCTTAGGCGCTTGGTGCGCCGTCGGGATGGGTGTAGTGTCCATTGCCTCTTGTGAGGCGCCGGACACGCGCTCTTGCGAGCGAGATGTTTCGCGAGAAAGTCTCGCCGCGAAGGAGGAGACATTTGCGCCCACCAGCCCGGAGGTCGATGGGGCTGCCTTTGGGCCTGAGCTGTGCCGGCTGTTGCCAGCGCTAGCTGTGGCCGGTGAGGGTGAGGCAGCCTTGACTGCACCCACCGTGGGAGCTGCTGGCGGGCCTGCGGGTTTACTACGCGTAGCGCAGGCTGCCACCGAGGACTGTGACGGTGCCGGCAACCCTGAGGTAACCAGACTTGTTTGCTGGTTGGGTGGAGTGGACTTAGCTCCTTCCACCCTGGGGGCAGGAGCCACAAGCGACAGCTCGCTGCGCGCGGGCTGGGCAGGTGGCAGTAGCTGCTGCGACGCTGCCCCTTGACGCGCCGCATCAGCATAAGTGGTAGTGTGGAATGGTGAGCACCTTTTGCGTGCTTCCCTGAACGATATGTTTTGACGGACTTTCAGTGTTAGAATTTCTTTCTCTTTTTTCCAGCTTGGACAAGACTGGGAGTAGGCTGGATGATCACCATCGCAATTTATGCAGTGAGGTGTAGCCTCGCAATTGTCTGAGGCATGGCCTTGTGCTCCACACTTGGCACAGGTGAGTCGACCACGGCAGCTCTGCGAGCCATGGTCGAATCTTTGGCATTGGTAGCATCGCCTAGGATTTGGGATATATGGTCTTACTGCTATTTTTGTGTAGCCGGTTTCGATGCTTTGTGGCAAGACGCTTAATTCAAAGGTAAGTATCAGGTGTTTCGTGGGAATTTCTTTGTTGTCCCGTCTCATAACAATGCGCTGCACATTCGTGACATTCTGCTCCTTCCATCCTTCCAACAATTCGGTTTCAGATAAGTCGATGAGGTCTGCTTCTGACACTACCCCCCCTACTGTGTTCATGGACCGATGCGGTGAAACAGTAACTGGGACATCACCAAAGGTAACAAGTTTGCCGAGTCTATTGTATTGTTCTCTATCACGTAGTTCAAGGAGAAGGTCCCCACTTGGCATTTTGGTGACCTTGTAGCCAGGGCCTAGCGTGTTGGTCAAGCTTTTTGCAACTACAAATGGGGATATGGTTCTTGCTAGTTTTTCGGTTCTTTCACTGTGGACTACTTGAAATCGTGGGAAAATGTCTTTAGGTCGGGTGAACAAGTTTATAATCTCATCGGTGCGTCCCCTCCTCTGAGGGAGACGATCAAGAAGCCTAGGAAAAGCGGGTGTTCCCATAGCAATTTGGTGTAGTTCGGCAGCAATGGTAGCCACCCACCTCGGAGTCCAACAAGGGGACGCTGCAGCACTTAACATGTAAGGCTGCAGGCGCCAGCCGTACATTGCCGCTATAACCTTATATACAAACCCAAGAGAGGGCACCTACACAAGGTTAACCCAAGCCGCCTATGAAAATTGAGGAAGTAACTGAAGAGAAGAGGTGACAGGACAGTTAGGACAGAAAAATAGAGAAGAAAAAGATCGGAGAGGGGGACAGGAAAAGGCGACCACCGATTTCCCCCGGGTGGGTCAGTCCGGGGGTGCCGTCTATGTGAAGCAGAGGCCAAAGAGGTGTGTTGCCTCCGCCTGGGGGCCTTAAAGGTCCAAACACCCGGCATCGGCTCAACCCCCTGGATCCTCCTTTCCCCAGACACGGCTAAGCCGCGCACGGCTACACGCGGTAGGGTCCAACCCTCGTGTGCTAGGGTCCGTGGTGTCGCAACACACCAAACGCCTGCTTGCGCAGACGCCCCTGCGGGGCAGCTGTACAGGAGAGGACATGACATCGTGTTCGTGGAGCGACACATCCATCTCTTCGGCAAGACTTCTTACTCGCAGTGCGTAGGGCTTTCTTACGCTAGGGCGGTTCTGAAAGGTTTGGGCACTGGACAGGTCATTTATAGTTGTGTAGGTAGGGTGTGTTTTGCTTGAGTTTACTTTCAGGAAATACATAAAGGACAAGTACGTTCTCTGCAGATGGAGTGACCATTCATTTGATTCTGCATATAGGCTTTCTACGGGGCTTGTTCTGAATGCACCCGTAGAGAGGCGGATGCCCAGATGGTGGACAGGGTCCAACATCTTCAAGGAGCTCGGAGTCGCGGAGTGGTATATAATGGAACCGTAGTCTATACGTGATCGAATCAGGCTCTTATAGAGATTCAGTAGACATTTTGTGTCACTACCCCACGTAGTGCGAGACAACACTTTCAAGATGCTCATTGTCTTCAAGCACTTATTTCTTAGATACTTTAGATGTGGGATAAATGTTAACTTTGCGTCCAGAATTATGCCTAGAAATTTGTGTTCAGTTTTTACAGGTAGACCCTCACCTTGCATCTCGATGTTGGGATCAGGGTGCAGACCTCTCTTTCTGGAGAAGAGGACGCATGTGGACTTTTGTGGGTTAAGCCTAAATCCATTCTCGTCTGGCCACTTACATAGTTTGTTCAAACCAAGCTGAACCTGCCGCTCACAGATTGCAAGGTTACATGAGGTGAACCCTATCTGCACATCGTCGACATATACTGAATAAAATAGGTTGCGTAGGATGTACAGACGCAGAGAGTTCATTTTTATGATAAAGAGCGTGCAACTAAGCACACCGCCCTGTGGTACTCCAGTTTCCTGCACAAATGGTCTTGATAGGGCATTACCCACACGAACACGGAATCTGCGGTTGGACAGATAACTTTCAATGACATTCAGCATATTGCCACGTATTCCAAAGTGTGCGAGGTCTCTCAGTATTCCGAACCGCCACGTGGTGTCGTATGCCTTTTCCATGTCGAGGAAAACAGACAGGAAGAATTGCTTGTGGACAAAGGCTTCACGAATCTGAGCCTCTATGCGTGATGATGTGTGGTGTTTTATGGCGCAAGGGCCAGTTATGGCCAAAGAGCGCCATGCCAGTGTTTGTGAATGATCCGTCGAGCAATGAATTCTGAGAAGTGGATGAAACGTGGCTGTAAAGGGGCCTAAAATTATCGCTGTAAAGTGCGTAAAATATATATGTACTAAAATCATGGCAATGACTAATGATGTGTAC
Source organism: Dermacentor silvarum (assembly GCF_013339745.2). NCBI lineage: Eukaryota > Metazoa > Arthropoda > Arachnida > Ixodida > Ixodidae > Dermacentor > Dermacentor silvarum. The sequence goes on along the minus strand of NC_051154.1, from coordinate 394,676,675 downwards.
TTTGAAATGAGGAATGCATTGAGAAAGAAGAATAATATATTTAAAATATTTAAGATACAGTAATTGGCAAGAAGCACTACTACCTAAACAGAGCCCTTGAACCACAAGGGCCTGGAGGCATGTGCTATAAAAAAATTATCTCAGCAACATCCTCTGGAGAGAGGATGTGCTACGAACTTATTGGGCTAATAACATGTAGCACAACATCATTCAAAAAATCGAGGACTGCTTTGGCATTAAAAAGCGGTTCTTCACCAATAAACAGCATGGGATGCAGAGGGATATTGTAGCGGTATGCTACAGGAAAATGTTTCCTTCTCTCGGCTTCGGCTTCCCGACACTCCACGAGGACATGGAGGACGGTCAGCCTCTCACCACATCTACCACAGGTTGGTGGTTCATCACCGATAAGCAAAAAATTGTGGGTGCCATATGTATGTCCTATTCTTAGACGACAGAACAGGACATCAGTTCGTCGTGTTTTAGTTATGAGGGGCCAGTAACCTAACTGTGGCTTAATCAAATGAAGCTTATTACTTGTTTGTGTGTCCCACAAGCATTGGCAGTGGCTTCGCAGTTTCTTTCGCAAGAAAGGTTTCAAATCTGCTGCAGAAACAGCAGCTGTGGAGTTAATCGCGGGTGATGTCACTGATGTGGCCATTTCGTCGGCAAGAACATTGCCCTCGATGCCTCTATGCCCAGGCACCCAGCATATAATGACATGCTGGTTAGTTGCGTAAGCTCTACAGAGAACAGAATAGAGCTCAATGAGTACAGGATTTCTTAGTTTGCAGATTGACATCAAGGCTTTCACGACACTTTGAGAGTCTGTATATATGATAGTCTTTTGAAGTTTTGATTTCTTTATATGCTTTACAGCTGATAAAAGTGCATAGGACTCAGCCGTAAATATACTTGTTTCCGGGTGTAGTACACCGGATTCCGAGAAGGATGGGCCGACGGCTGCATAAGAAACACCGGCATGTGACTTAGAAGCGTCTGTGTGATACTCTGTGCACGAGTACTTGGACTGAAGTTCTAGGAAATGCATTTTAATGTGTGCCTCTGGTGCGTGTTTCGTGACTTCTATAAATGATGTGTCACAATCTATGTGCTGCCACTGCCACGGAGGTAACAGTTTCACTGGGGCCATAGGACGATGATCAAGCAGCGGAACACCCATTTCCTCACTAAGATTCCTCACACGCAAAGAGAATAGCTTTCTCGCTGCAGGTCGATTGTGGAATAGTGTGGCAGCGGTCACATCGTTTATTGTTGAATAAGACGGATGTTCAGTATTTGCTTGCACTTTCAGAAAATATGTAAAACTGCTGTATGACCGCTGCAGATGAAGTGACCACTGATTCGACTCTACATAGAGGCTCTGGATTGGACTTGTCCTGAAAGCACCAGTCGCGAGACGGATACCTAAGTGGTGAACAGGGTCTAGTATTTTTAATGCACTTGGCGTTGCAGAATTATAAATTATAGACCCGTAATCAAGGCGTGAGAGGACAAGACTTTTATACAGGTTAAGCAAACACTTTCGATCACTACCCCAAGTCGTACGCGACAGAAGCTTTAAAAGGTTCATTGTCTTCAGGCATTTTGCCCTAAGATACTTAATATGAGGAATAAATGTAAGCTTGCAATCTAAAATAATGCCTAGAAACTTATGCTCGCTGCTGACAGAGAGTGCATCTCCTTTGATTTGTATACTGGGGACAGGCGTTATGCCTCTTTTGTTTGCAAAGAGTACGCAAGTGCTCTTCTGGGCGTTTACTTTAAAACCGTTCTCATCTGCCCATTTGGACAATTTGTTTATTACAAGCTGCACTTGTCGTTCGCAGATGGCAATATTGCATGACTTGAAGGCAATTTGCACATCGTCGACATAAACGGAATAGAACATTGTCCGTGGAATGACTGTGTGCAGGGAATTCATTTTTACAATAAATAGTGTGCAACTAAGCACGCCTCCCTGTGGCACACCGGTCTGTTGGGTAAATGACTTAGACAAAGCGTTACCTACTCTTACGCGGAATGTGCGATTAGATAGGTAACATTCGATTGTATTTAACATGTTGCCACGGCCACCCATCGCCAAAAGATCTCGAAGAATGCCGTAGCGCCATGTTGTATCGTAAGCTTTCTCTAGGTCAAGAAACACTGAAAGACAGAACTGTTTATGTATAAATGCATCCCTGATATAAGACTCAATGCGAACAAGGTGGTCTGTTGTGGACATACCTTCCCTGAAACCACATTGGAAGGGGTCTAGTAGTTTGTTATTTTCAAGGAAACATATTAGGCGCCTGTTGATCATTTTTTCAAACAGTTTGCACAGACAACTTGTCAGCGCTATTGGTCTGTAGCTGCTGGCTAGGGACGGGTCTTTGCCTTGTTTAAGCACGGGGATGACTATAGCCTCCTTCCACGAGGACGGGATATACCCAGCCGCCCACATGGCATTGAAAAGAGACAGGAGTGTTTTCAGCGCTTCAGGATGCAGGTGCTTAATCATTTCATACATGACGCGATCGCCACCTGGCGCCGAGTTGTTGCAGCAAGTAAGAGAAGCTTTGAGTTCAACTAGGCTGAATTTGCAGTTGTAATCTTCAGTCCGTGAACATTTTCGATCAAGGCGCGTTCGCTCTGCGTGTTCTTTGAACCTGAGAAATGTTTGTGTGTAATGGGACGCACTGGATACATGTTCAAAGTATTCGCCCAGACAGTCTGCCTGTTCTTCCAGGCTCTCACCTTGGCTACTGACTAAGGGTAATGGTTGTACCTCCCTGCCTTTTAATTTACTAACTCGATTCCACACTTTTGTTTCATCTGTGTAAGAATTTATACTGGAGATGTACTTCTCCCAACTCTCTCTTTTAGCACGTCGGCGCGTTCTTCTACCCTGGGATTTTATTTGTTTGAAACTAATCAATTTTCGGCAGTTGGAGAGTCGCGAAGTCGTCCCCAAGCTTTGTTTTGATTTTTCCGCGCTTGTTTACACTCTTCATTCCACCACGGGATGCGACGTTTATTCGTAAGTCCGTTAGTTTGACGGATGCATTTCGTGGCAGCGTCAATTATAAAGCCTGTAATATATGCCACAGCGTCTTTTATATTAAAGGAGGCAATATCATCCGTGCTTAAATACGTAAGTTCTCGGAAACGTTCCCAGTTAGCTGTGTCAACCTTCCATCGGGGAATGTGTGGTGAGCTTATATCTTGTTTTGTTAAGTTTAATATAATAGGGAAGTGGTCGCTCCCAAAAGGGTTGTTGAGAACGGACCACTCTAGGTACGGCATTAGTGTGCTTGATACTATAGTTAAATCTATGGAGGAGTATGTATTATGCGCCACACTGTAGTATGTTGGCTCTTTCTTATTAAGTATACATGCTCCTGAGGAAAAGAGAAAGTTTTCGATTAGGCGACCTCTCGCATCGCAACGAGAGTCTCCCCACAGTGTGTTGTGTGCGTTCAAATCTCCGACAACTATGTATGGAGCCGGAAGTTCATCTATGTAGTTTTGAAATTCGGTTTTATTAAGGTGATAACTGGGAGGGATGTATATAGAGCTGATAGTGACTAGCTTGTCAAACAGCACCCCTTGGACAGCAACTGCCTCTAGGGGCGTACGAAGTTTTATTTCCCGGCAGGCAACACCTCTGTCTACTATGATAGCTACACCACCGGATGACACGACAGTGTCCTCGCGGTCTTTGCGAAAAATAGCATATTGTCTAAGGAAATTTGTTTGTGTATGTTTGAGGTGTGTTTCTTGAACACCCAGCACCCTGGGACTAAACTTGCGGAGGAGTTCTTTAACGTCGTCAAGATTTTGAAGGAGACCTCTGACGTTCCAATGAATTATTTGAGAGCCCATATTAAAAAGAGTTTTGTGCTGTGTGTTTAAGAAAAGAAACTTAGCTTACAGGACCCTTTAGAGGCCCTGTAATGCGGGGTTTCTCTTTTTTGGAGCGGTCGAGAGATTCTCGCCGCTCCTTAGGCGCTGGCTGCGCCGTCTGGCTAGAAGATGTGTCCATCGGCTCTTGCGGCGCGCTGGACACCCGCTCTTGAGAGCGGTTTGTTCGCGTTGAGGGCCTCGTCTCAAGAGACGAGACCCTTGAGGCCACCAGCCCGGAGGTCGATGGCCCCTTCTTCTGAGATGGCGGAGCAGCACTAGCTGCAGCCGCCGAGGGGGCGGATGGCGTCACCGCTGGCTCACTACGCGTGTGCCAGACAGCCGCCGAAGGCCGTTGTGGCGCAGCCCCCTGACGCGTCACATCGGCAAAGCTGGTTTTTGGCAGGTAGGACACCTGCCTTCGTGCCTCTTTGAACGAAATATTTTGTTTAACTTTAATCGTGACAATTTCCTTTTCTTTTTTCCAGGATGGGCAGGACCGCGAGTACGCGGCGTGCTCCCCTTCACAGTTTACACAATGTGGGGTGTTGTTGCACGTATCAGACGTGTGTTCAGAAGCACTGCATTTGGCGCAAGTAGTTCGACCGCGACAGCTCTGTGAGCTATGGCCAAATCTCTGGCATTTGAAACATCGCAGGGGGTTGATGATTGATTGTTGGAGTTTAGTGGCGCAAGGGCCAGGTATGGCCAAAGAGCGCCATGACAGTATTAGTTCGCGCCAAGACGATGGTAATGGCTTGTTAGTGGTAGATGAATAGGGAATTATATGAACATTAGATGTGGCATGGCTGTAAAGGGGCCTAAAATCAGTCGCTGTAAAGTGCGTAAAATCTATAAGTAATAAGATTATGGCAATGAGTGATTATGTGTACTATGGACATGAAGAATGCATTGCGAAAGAATGATACGAGTTACAAAAAATTAAAGATACAAGTATTGGCCAGAAGCACAAGTGCCTAAACAGAGCCCTTGAAACACAAGGGCCTGGAGGCATGTGCAGTTAAAAAACTATCGCAGCAGCATCCTCTAGAGAGAGGATGCACTACGAACTTATTGGGCTAGTTACATGTAGCACAACATCTTTCAAGAAAGCAAGGACTGCGTTGGTGCTAAAAAGTGGTTCTTTACCGAGAAACATAGCGGGATGCAGAGGGACTCAATAGCGATATGCGAGAGGAAAATGTTTCTTTCTTTCTCTTTCGGCTTCCCGACACTCCAAGAGGACGTGGAGGACGGTGAGCCTGTCACCACATCTACCACATGTTGGAGGATCATTTCCATTCAATAGAAAATTGTGAGTACCATATGTGTGTCCTATTCTGAGACGACAGAATAGGACATCAGTTCGTCGTGTTTTAGTTGTACAGGGCCAGAAACCTAACTGTGGCTTAATCAAGTGGAGCTTATTAGTTGTTTCAGCGTCCCACAGACGCTGCCAGTGGCCTCGCAGTTTCCTTCGCAAAAAAGGCTTCAGATCTGTGGAGGAAATAGCAGCGGCAGGATTAATAGCTTGCGATGTAGTTGATGTGGCCAACTGGTCTGCTAGCACATTGCCCTCGATGCCTCTATGGCCAGGCACCCAGCATATTATTACATGTCTACGAGATTGGTAAATGTTACACAAGAGTGAGTAAAGCTCGATAACAACAGGATTCTTATGCTTTTGTAAAGATGTTAGCGCTTTTACAAGACTCAACGAGTCTGTGAATATTATTGCCTTTTGTAGTTTCAATTTCTCTATATGCTTCACCGCAGACAGTACTGCGTAGGCTTCTGCGGTGAAGATGCTTGTTAGGGGGTTCAATACGTCAGTTTTAGAAAAGGAGGGGCCAACAGCGGCGTAAGATACGCCAGCATGGGACTTGGATGCGTCGGTATAGAATTCCGAGCACGAGTACTTCGATTGAAGTTCGCGGAAATGCATTGCAATTTCGAGCTCGGGAGCGTGCTTTGTGACCTCTACAAAGGATAGATCACATTCTATCACCTGCCACTCCCAGGGCGGTGAAAGCTTAGCTGGAGGCATTAGGCGATGTTCTAGAAGTGGGATATCCATCTCTTCGCTAAGTTCTCTTACACGCAATGAGAAAGGCCGCCTCATAGAGGGTCGATTATAGAAAAGCGTTGCACACTTCAAATCATTAAGGGTTGCAGAACAAGGATGTTCACGATCGGAGTGTACTTTGAGAAAATAGGTGAAGCTGATGTATGTTCTCTGGAAATGGAGTGACCACTCATTGGATTCTACGTATAAACTTTCGACGGGGCTTGTTCTGAATGCGCCAGTGGCCAGGCGGATACCTAGATGGTGGACGGGGTCTAGCATTTTTAGCGCGCTCGGGGCGGCAGAGTGATATACTACGGCACCATAGTCCAATCGTGACCGAATGAGACTCTTGTGAAGGTTCATTAAACACTTCCTGTCGGTGCCCCAGGATGTGTGAGATAAAATTTTCAGTAAGTTCATTGTTTTTAGGCATTTCGCCTTTAGATGTTTTATGTGGTTAATGAAAGTAAGCTTAGAGTCAAGTATGATGCCTAAAAATTTGTGTTCTTTGTTCACAGGTATTTGTTGTCCATACATTTCGATAGTTGGATCTGCAACAAGACCTTTCTTCCTGGTGAAAAGAACACAAGAACTTTTGTGGGGGTTTACTTTGAACCCGTTTTCCTCTGCCCACTTAGACACTTTGTTGAGCCCCTGCTGTACCTGTCTCTCGCACACTGCGAGGTTACAGGACTTGAAGCCTATCTGTACGTCGTCCACGTAGATGGAATAAAAGATAGCTGGTGGTAAAGAAGCACGAAGCGTGTTCATTTTAACGATAAAGAGTGTGCAACTGAGCACGCCTCCTTGGGGTACACCAGTTTCCTGCACAAAAGGTCGTGATAAAACATTGCCAACTCGAACACGGAATGTGCGATTCAGCAGATAACTTTCAATGACATTTAACATATTACCACGTAGACCAAAGTGGGAGAGGTCTCTCAGTATTCCAAACCGCCATGTGGTGTCGTAGGCCTTTTCCATGTCTAGGAATACAGATAAAAAGAATTGTTTGTGAACAAAAGCTTCACGTATCTCTGCCTCAATACGTATCAAATGGTCAATGGTGGATCGACCCTCGCGAAAACCGCACTGATATGGGTCAAGCAGCTTGTTTGATTCTAGGAAATGTATCAGACGACGGTTTATCATTTTCTCGAAAGCTTTGCAGAGGCAGCTTGTTAGAGCTATGGGCCGGTAACTCGATACGGACGATGGATCCTTGCCCTGCTTCAGGATAGGGATCACTATGGCCTCTTTCCAGGCAGAGGGGATCTCGCCGGAGGTCCATATAGAGTTATAGAGACAGAGAAGGGTTTTCTTCGTTTCAGAAGGTAGGTTTTTCAACATGTCATATAGTATACGGTCAGGGCCTGGGGCAGATTGGTTGCAACAGGTGAGTGATGCATGCAGCTCTGCTAGGGAGAAAGGTAGGTTATATGGCTCGTTTCCGGTGCTCTTTCGGTCCAGTTTTTGTTTTTCTATTGCTGATTTGTATCTTTTAAACGCTGGAGAATAGTGTGATGAACTGGAAACATGTTCAAAATGTGCACCCAGATGGTTCGCTTGGTCCTCCAGGCTGTCTCCCTGTCTGTCTACCAGGGGAGGCGGATGTGTTTGTCGTCCTCTTACTCTATTCACCCTGTTCCAAACCTTGGCCTCATCCGTGTACGAGTTGATACTTGATAAAAATGTTTGCCAGCTGTCTCTCCTGGCTTGTCTGCGTGTTCTCCTACCTTGGGACTTGATTTTCTTGAAACTGACAAGGTTTTCAGCAGTAGGATAATCGCGAAGCTGCCTCCATGCTTTGTTCTGCTGCCTACGTGCGTTCCGGCATTGTTCATTCCACCAAGGAACACGGCGTTTGCTAGAAAGTCCACTTGTTTGGGGAATACACTTAGAAGCTGCGTCAATTATGAAATTAGTCAAATACTCGATGGCACCGTCAATTCCGAGCGATGAAATGTCAGCCCACGAGAGCTTACTGGTAAGTGCTTGGAATTTATCCCAGTCCGCTGCATTGACCTTCCACCGAGGAGCATGTGGTGGAGATTCGTATTGTCTTGGTGCTCTCAGCAGTATTGGGAAATGGTCGCTCCCGTAAGGGTTTTTTATAACTTCCCATTCAAGTTCAGGCAATATGGATGGAGAAGCTATGCTGAGGTCTATAGAGGAAAATGTTTTGTTTGCAAGACAATAATATGTAGGTTCTTTTTTGTTAAGCAGACAAGCACCGGATGAGAACAGAAAATCTTGAATTAGACGGCCTCGCGCATCGATGCGAGCGTCGCCCCACAGATTGTTGTGTGCATTGAGATCGCCCAGAACAAGATAGGGCTCTGGCAATTCGTCTATCAAGGACTGAAATTCGTGTTTGTGTAAGCGGTAATGTGAGGGTATGTATAGCGAGCAAATGGTGATGAGTTTGTTAAGGAGAATCAGTCGAACTGCCACTGCTTCAAGGGGCGTTTGAAGCTGCAAACGTTGACATGCTATGCTTTTGTGAGTCACAATGGCAACACCGCCTGATGATGCGAGACCATCATCGCGATCTTTACGAAACGTAACATACTGTCGAAGAAAGTTTGTATGTGTCGATTTTAAATGAGTTTCCTGTACACACAGCACTTTTGGATTGTGTTTGTGGAGAAGTTCTTGCACATCATCGAGGTTCCTAAGAAGGCCTCTGATGTTCCATTGTATAATTTGTGTGGCCATACTGAATGTAAATGGGTGTTGTGTGTACTAAAAACAAAAAGGAAGTGTTGTATTAGATTACAGAGCCCTTTCCAGGCCCTGTAACGCGGGATTTGTCTTTTCTGAAGCGGTCGAGGGAACCTCGCCGCTCCTTAGGCGCTTGGTGCGCCGTCGGGGTGGGTGTGGTGTCCATTTGCCTCTTGTGAGGCGCCGGACACGCGCTCTTGCGAGCGAGAAGTTTCACGAGAAAGTCTCGCCGCGAAGGACGAGACATTTGTGCCCACCAGCCCGGATGTCGATGGGGCTGCCTTTGGGCCTGAGCTGCGCCGGCTGTTGCCAGCACCAGCAGGGGCCGGAGAGGGTGAGGCAGCCTTGACTGCACCCACCGTGGGAGCTGCTGGCGGGCCTGTGGGTTCGCTACGCGAAGCGCAGGCTGCCACCGAGGACTGTTGTGGTGCCGGCAACCCTAGGGTAACCGGGCCTGTTCGCTGGTTGGGTGGTGTAGACTTAGCTCCTTCCACCCTGGGGGCAGGAGCCACAAGCGACAGCTCGCTGCGCGCGGGCTGGGCAGGTGGCAGTAGCCGCTGCGACGCTGCCCCTTGACGCGCCGCATCAGCATAAGTGGTTGTGTGGAATGGTGAGCACCTTTTGCGTGCTTCCCTGAACGATATGTTTTCACGGACTTTCAGTGTTAGAATTTCTTTTTCTTTTTTCCAGCTTGGACAGGACCGGGAGTATGCTGGATGGTCACCATCGCAGTTAACGCAGTGAGGTGTGGCCTCACAATTGTCTGAGGCATGACCTTGTATTCCACACTTAGCACAGGTGAGTCGACCACGGCAGCTCTGCGAGCCATGGCCGAATCTTTGGCATTGGTAGCATCGCCTAGGATTTGGGATGTATGGTCTTATGGATGTCTTTGTGTAGCCTGTTTCAATGCTTTGTGGCAAAACGTTCAATTCAAAGGTAAGTATCAGGTGTTTCGTGCGAATTTCTTTATTGTCCCGTCTCATAACAATGCGCTGCACATTCGTGACATTTCGCTCCTTCCATCCTTCCAACAGTTCGGTTTCAGATAGGTCGATGAGGTCTGCTTCAGATACTACCCCCCGTACTGTGTTCATGGATCGATGCGGTGAAACGGAAACTGGGACATCACCAAAAGTAACAAGTTTGCCGAGTCTATTGTATTGTTCTTTATCATGTAGTTCAAGGAGAAGGTCTCCGCTTGGCATTTTGGTGACCTTGTAGCCAGGGCCTAGTGCGTTGGTCAAGCTTTTTGCAACTACAAATGGGGATATGGTTCTTGCTAGTTTTTCGGTTCTTTCACTGTGGACTACTTGAAATCGTGGGAAAACGTCTTTAGGTCGGGTGAACAAGTTTATAATCTCATCGGTGCGTCCCCTCTTCTGAGGGAGACGATCAAGAAGCCTAGGAAAAGCGGGTGTTCCCATAGCAATTTGGTGTAGTTCGGCAGCAATGGCAGCCACCCACCTCGGAGTCCAACAAGGGGACGCTGCAGCACTTAACGTGTAAGGCTGCAGGCGCCAGCCGTACATTGCCGCTATAACCTTATATATTAACCCAAGGGAGGGCACCTACACAAGGTTAACCCAAGCCGCCTATGAAAAGTGAGGAAGTAACTGAAGAGAAGAGGTGACAGGACAGTGAGGACAGAAAAATAGAGAAGAAAAAGATCGGAGAGGGGGACAGGAAAAGGCGACCACCGATTTCCCCCGGGTGGGTCAGTCCGGGGGGGCCGTCTATGTGAAGCAGAGGCCAAAGAGGTGTGTTGCCTCCGCCGGGGGGCCTTAAAGGTCCAAACACCCGGCATTAGCTCAACCTCCAGGATCCCCCTTTCCCCAGACACGGCTAAGCCACGCACGGCTACGCGTGGGAGGGTCCAACCCCCATGTGCTCAGGTACGTGGTGGCGCAACTCACCAAACGCCTGCTTGCGCAGACGCCCTTGCGGGGATCGCAGGGGGTTAGGAATATACGGCCTGACTCTGATTTTCACGTAGCCTGCCTCGATGCCTCGATAGTCTCGGGCAGTACACTTGTGCCGAAGGTTAGAATGAGATGCTTGGTCAGAATTTCTTTTCCGTCACGCCTCATCTTAATTCTTTTGACATTGATTACATTTTGGTCACTCCAGCCCTCTAATAGTTCTGCTTCACTTAGCTCCATCAAATCATCATCCGAAACTACACCACGACTGGTGTTCATAGTGCGGTGCGGGGTCACAGTGATGGGAAAGTCTCCAATGGATACTAGGTTCTGTAGTTTCTCAAGTTGTTTCATATCTCGGAGTTCAAGAAGGAGGTCGCCGCTAGCCAATTTCGTAGCTTTGTAGCCGGCTCCTATTGTCTCTGTCAGGCATTTTGAAACGAGGAAGGGAGAGATCGCTCTCACTGCCTTTTCAGATTTTACGCTGTGTATGACGTGGTAGCGGGGAAAGTTTTCTTTGTGGTGCCCAAAAAATTGAAACACTTCTTCGGTGCGCCCCCTTTTCTGGGGGCGATCGGGTAACGCAGGGAAAGAGTAAGCCATAAAAATAATATTCATTCGGCAGGAACGCCAGCCACCCACCATGGAGCCCAACAAGGGGACGATGTAGGACCTGTAAACACAAGTCCCACAAACGCCAGCTGTACGTTCCCGCTATAACCAAATACGTATAACCATGATGATGTATGGTGTTTAATGGCGCAAGGGCCAGGTATGGCCAAAGAGCGCCAGGCCAGTGTGTTCATGAGTTGACAATGGAGCAATGAATTGCGAAAGGTAGATAGATGTGTCGTGGCTGTAAAAGGGCCTAAAAACAATCGCTGTAAAATGCGTAAAATATATATGTAATAAAATTATGGCAATGGCTAATGAGGTGCACAATGAACACGAAAGAACAAATTGCAACATAATGAAGATAAACGAAAATTTATCACTGATAAACTTTTCAAACAGCACTACTGCCTTGACAGACCCTTTGAAACGCAAGGGCCTGGAGGCACGTGCTATGCAAAACTACTATCCCGGCGACATCCTCTGGAGAGAGGATGCGCTACGAAACTATTGGGCAAATAACATGCAATACTACATCGCTCAGAAAATCCAGGACAGCTTTAGTGCTAAACAGAGGTTTGTTGCCCAAAAACATAGCGGGATGGAGTGGAAGACAGTACCGGTACGCTAGGGGAAAGTGCCTTTTTCTCTCTGTTTCGGCTTCCCTGCACTCCACGAGGACGTGGAGCACGGTAAGCCTCTCTCCACATCTACCACAGGTTGGCGGGTCATTTCCAGTTAAGAGGAAATTGTGGGTGCCGTATGTATGTCCTATTCTCAGACGAGAGAATAGGACATTTGTTCTTCGTATTTTCGTAACGGGATGCCAGGGACCTATTTGTGGCTTAACTAAGTGGAGCTTATTGTTCGTTTCGGCATCCCACAAGCGCTGCCAGTGGGTCCGAAGTTTCTTTCTCAAGTAGGGCTTGAGATCGCTGGCAGGGATAGAAGCGGTACGGTTAAGGGCTCGCGATGTAGTTGATGTGGCCATTTGATCAGCCAGAACATTCCCCTCGATGCCTCTATGGCCAGGCACCCAGCATATAATAATATGCTGGTTAGACATGTATGCCTTGCACAGAGCAGAATACAGTTCAATAAGTACAGGGTTTGTGTGTCTATGTAGAGTCATGATGGCTTTTACGACGCTTAGGGAGTCTGTAAATATTATTGATCTTTTGAGTTTCGATTTGGCTATACTCTTCACAGCCGATAAAAGTGCATAGGCCTCAGCCGTAAAAATGCTTGTTTCCGGGTGCAGTACATCGGACTCGGAGAATGATGGGCCGACTACTGCATAAGATACCCCTGCATGTGACTTGGAAGCGTCGGTGTAAAACTGAGTGCAGGACGAGTACTTGAACTGGATTTCTAGGAAATGCATCCGTATATGTGCCTCTGGAGCATCTTTTGTGACCTCTACAAACGAAGTATCACACTCTATGAGTTGCCAATGCCACGGTGGCACTGGCTTTGCTGGGGCCATCAGAGTATGTTCAAGTAGTGGGATGTCCATTTCTTCACTAATTTTTCTTACACGTAGTGAAAAGGGTTCTCTTGCTGTCGGCCGGTTATTAAAGAGTGTGGAACTGGTCATATTATTTACGGTTGAGAAGGACGGATGTTCCGGGTTTGAATTTATTTTCAGGAAATAGGTGAGGCTCAAGTATGAACGTTGCATATCAAGCGACCACATGTCCGCCTCTACATACAGGCTTGCCACAGGACTTGTCCTGAAGGCACCAGTGGCTAGGCGGATGCCTAGATGGTGTACGGGATCCAGCATCCTTAGGGCGCTTGGCGTAGCGGAATGGTACACTATGGCGCCGTAATCTAATCTTGTAAGTATGAGGCTCTTGTACAAATTTAAAAGACAGTGTGTGTCACTACCCCAAGCGGTGCGTGACAACACTTTTAGAATATTCATTGTTTTCATACACTTGTTTCTTAGATACCGTATGTGTGCCACAAATGTAAGCTTCGTATCTAGAATCATACCTAAAAATTTATGTTCTGTTTTTACGTGCACGCGTTCTCCCTGCAACTCAATGTCAGGATCAGGGTGCAGACCCCTCTTTCTGGAGAACAGGACGCAGGTAGTCTTTTCTGGGTTAAGGCTAAATCCATTCTCGTCTGCCCACTTAGACACCTTGTTCAGACCAAGCTGAATCTGCCGCTCACAGACTGCGAGGTTGCACGAGGCGAAACCTATCTGCACATCATCGACGTATGCAGAATAAAACATGTTTCTTGGGATATACAAACGCAAAGAACTCATTTTTACGATAAAGAGAGTGCAACTGAGCACCCCACCCTGTGGCACTCCAGTTTCCTGCACAAAAGGTCTTGATACAGCATTTCCCACACGAACACGGAAAGTGCGATTAGATAAATAACTTTCTATGACATTTAACATGTTACCACGTATACCAACGTGCGAGAGGTCTCTAAGTATTCCAAACCGCCACGTGGTATCGTAGGCTTTTTCTATATCAAGGAATACAGAGAGAAAGAACTGTTTATGGACGAAAGCTTCACGAATTTGCGTCTCAATACGTATCAAATGGTCGGCGGTGGATCGACCTTCTCGAAACCCGCATTGGTACGGGTCAAGCAATTTGTTTGATTCAAGAAAATGTATCAGTCGGCGGTTAATCATTTTTTCGAATAGTTTGCACAGGCAGCTTGTTAGTGCTATAGGGCGGTAACTCGAAGCAGACGATGGGTCCTTGCCCTCCTTCAGTATAGGAATGACAATGGCCTCTTTCCAGGCAGAGGGGATCTTGCCGGAGGTCCATATAGCATTGTATAGGGAGAGGAGAGTTTTCTTTGTTTCATGAGGAAGGTGCTTCAGCATTTGATAAGCTATGCGGTCAGAGCCTGGCGCAGACTTGTTGCAGCAACTAAGTGATGCATACAGCTCAGCAATGCAGAATGGCTGGTTGTATGCCTCGTTTCCGGTACCTTTTCTTTCTAGTTTCTGTTTTTCTATTGTAGCCTTGTGCCTTTTAAATGTTTGTGAATAATGGGATGAGCTGGCCACATGTTCAAAATGTGCTCCCAGACAGTTAGCTTGGTCTTCCAGACTGTGGCCTTGTGTGTTTACCAACGGGATTGAAAAAGTTTGTAGCCCTTTTATCTTGTTAACTTTTTTCCAGACTCTGCCCTCTTCTGTATATGAGTTGATACCTGATAAAAAATTCTCCCAACTCTCTCTCCTGGCCTGTCGGCGCGTTCTCCTGCCCTCCGATTTTATTTTCTTAAAATTGACAAGATTCTCCGCAGTTGGGGAATCGCGTAGCAACCCCCACGCTTTGTTTTGTTTCCTACGAGCGTTCCGACATTCCTCGTTCCACCATGGGACACGGCGTTTGCAGGTCGCACCACTCATTTCTGGTATACATTCAGAAGCAGCATTGATTATGAAAGATGCAAGATACTCAACGGCAGCATCAATTCCCAGCAAAGATATGTCAGGCCACGAGATACCACTTGTAAGACTCTTGAATTTCTCCCAATCTGCCGTATCCAAGTTCCACCGGGGAGCTTGTGGTGGAGGTTCGTTTTGTAGTGGTGATCTCAGCAGTATGGGGAAGTGGTCACTCCCGTAAGGATTTTTTATCACTTCCCATTTGAGTTCAGGAAATATAGACGGGGAAGCTACACTGAGATCAATGGAAGAAAAAGTTTTGTTTGCGAGATTGTAGTAGGTGGGTTCCTTTTTATTCAGGAGACACGCACCAGAGGAGAAAAGAAATTGTTCGATTAGGCGTCCTCGCGCATCGATACGCGTGTCGCCCCACAAGCTGCTGTGTGCATTCAAATCGCCAAGAACGAGGTAAGGTTCTGGTAATTCATCTATAAATGACTGAAATTCATGCTTGTGTAAAGGATAATGTGGGGGTATGTAGAGCGAGCAAATGGTGACGAGTTTACCCAGAAGTACAGCGCGAACGGCTACCGCCTCAAGTGCCGT
The DNA here is from genome assembly GCF_013339745.2 of Dermacentor silvarum. Lineage (NCBI taxonomy): Eukaryota > Metazoa > Arthropoda > Arachnida > Ixodida > Ixodidae > Dermacentor > Dermacentor silvarum. The sequence goes on along the minus strand of NC_051154.1, from coordinate 394,661,467 downwards.
TTTGAGTGGAAGTGGCTGACAGGCTACACTTCTGTCGAGTATGATGGCCACACCACCAGATGATGTGGCAGAATCCTCGCGATCTCTTCGGAAAACAATATTCTGACGTAGGAAGTTGGTGTTTCTGGAGTTTAGGTGCGTTTCTTGAACACACAGCACCTTTGGATTAAATTTATTGATAAGTTCTTGGATGTCGTCTAGGTTGTGGATTAGTCCTCTAACATTCCACTGCATTATTGTGTTCATGTTGGATGAAAATAAAAGGCGCTGTGTGTCTGAAAAGGGAGGAGAGTGACTTTACTTTACAAGGCCTTTGTCAGGCCCTGTAATTGGTGTTTTGTCTTTTCTGGAGCGGTCAAGAGAACCTCGCCGCTCCTTCGACGCTACCTGCGCCGTTTGGCTTGGACTGGTGTCCATAGCCTCTTGCGAGGCACTGGACACCCGCTCCAAAGAGCGATGTGTGCGTCGCGTAGACTTCGTCTCGAGCGACGAAGTCTTCGTCCCCACCGTACCGGAGGTCGACAGGACCCCTGTGGCCTCTGCAGTGGCCTGGCTGCTGCCGGAGCTTGTAGAGGCCACTGTTGTGGACACTTTGAGAGATGGCAGGGCAGCGTTAGCTGCTCCCACCTTAGGGGCGGGTGGCGTTAGCCTCGGCACGCTAGGCGTGGTCCGGGCTACCGCCAGAAGCCGTTGTGGTGCCGCCCCCCGTTGCACCACTTCGGCGAAGGATGTTTTCAGTGACAATAATGATGAGATCCGTTGTCGAGCTTCACGGAATGTTATATTCTCCTTAACTTTTACTGTAATTATTTCCTTTTCTTTCTTCCAGGCTGGACAAGCTCTGGAGTATGCAGGGTGACTGCCGTCGCAGTTCGCACAATGTAGCTCATCATTATTGCAGTCGTCAGCAGAGTGAGCGGTTGTGCCGCACTTTGCGCAAATAAGCTGCCCTCTGCAGCTCTGGGATGCGTGACCAAATCTCTGACATTTGAAGCATCGTCGTGGGTTGGGGATATAAGGTCGACCATGAAGTTTTACATAGCCGGTTTCGAGAGTCTCAGGTAAAGTAGTTGAGTTGAAAGTGAGTATTAAGTGCTTCGTTGGGATTTCGATGTCATTCCGCCTGATTTTGATGCGTTGCACGTGGATTACGCCTTGGTCCTTCCATCCATCCAGGAGTTCTTCTTCATTCAATGTCATTAAGTCTTCATCTGATACCACGCCTTTCACTGTGTTCATAGTTCGATGTGCGCTCACAGAAACAGGTATGTTACCAAAAGCTACGAGGTGTGCGAGTTTGTTGTGTTGTTCCTTGTCTTTGAGTTCGAGGAGCAAATCTCCACTTGACATCTTTGTTACCTTATAACCAGCTCCAATGGTCTCTTTTAGGCACTTGGCCACAAGAAATGGGGAAATTGCTCTAGCTTTCGTAGATGACTGCTCACAGTGAAGGACGTGGAATTTGGGGAAAGTTTCTTTGTTTTTGGGCCAGAATAGCGAGGTTGCGTCGGTGCGTACCCTTTTCGAGGCACGATCGGTAGAAAAGGGGTTTGAGGATCCCATGGAAATAAGTGATTTATTCGGCAACGACGTCTGCCACCCACCACGGAGCCCAACAAGGGGACGTGGCAGAACATATAAACAAGTCTGCACAGCGCCAGCAGTATGCCGTTACTATAACCCAATATGGTATACCCAAGGTAGGACAGCCACACCAGGTTAACCCTTGCCGCCAGGAAAAGTGGAAGTGAATAGAAAAGATGAGAAGACAGGAAAGATGAAAAGCGGGAGAAAAAGACGAAGATTGGAGAGGAAGACAGGAAAAGGCGACTGCCGATTTCCCCCGGGTGGGTCAGTCCGGGGGTGCCGTCTATGTGAAGCAGAGGCCGAAGAGGTGTGTTGCCTCCGCCGGGGGGCCATAAAGGTCCGAACACCCAGCATCGGCTCAGCCCCCAGGATCCCCCTTTCCCCAAACACGGCTAAGCCGCGCACGGCTACACGCGGGAGGGTCCAACCCTCATGTGCTCGGGTCCGTGGTGTCGCAACAAAATACGTATAACCAAGGGTGGTTATGACACACAAGGTTAACCCTCGCCGCCAGGAAAGTTAGAAGTAAATGGAAGAGAAAAGAAGACAGGAAAGATTAAAAGTGAGGGAGAAAGACGAAGATTGAAGAGAAGGATAGGAAAAGGCGGCTACCGATTTCCTCTGGGTGGGTCAGTCCAGGGGTGCCGTCTACGTGAAGCGGAGGCCAAAGAGGTGTGTTGCCTCAGCCGAGGGGCCATGAAGGTCCGAGCACCCGGCATCGGCTCAACCCCCAGGATCCTCTTTTCCCCGGACACGGCTAAGCCACGCACGGCTACACGCGGGAGGGTCCAACCCTCGTGTGCTCGGGTACGTGGTGGCGCAACTCACCAAACGCCTGCTGACGCAGACGCCCCTGCGGGGAGCCTCTATGCGTATCAGATGGTCAGTGGTGGATCGGCCATCGCGAAACCCACACTGGTATGGGTCAAGCAGCTTGCTTGATTCTAGGAAATGTATTAGACGCCGGTTTATCATCTTCTCGAAGACTTTGCAGATGCAGCTTGTTAGAGCTATGGGCCGATAGCTGGATACGGACGATGGATCCTTGCCCTGCTTTAGGATAGGGATCACTATGGCCTCTTTCCAGGCAGAGGGGATCTCGCCGGAGGTCCAAATAAAGTTATACAGACAGAGAAGCGTTTTCTTCGTTTCAGAGGGCAGGTTTTTTAACATTTCGTATAGTATGCGGTCAGAGCCTGGGGCAGATCGGTTGCAACAGGTGAGTGATGCATACAGCTCTGCTAGAGAGAAAGGTAAGTTATATGGCTCGTTCCCGGTGCTCTTTCGGTCTAGGTTTTTCTTTTCTATTGCTGCTTTGTATTTTGTAAATGCTGGAGAATAATGTGATGAACTGGACACATGTTCAAAATGAGCACCCAGATGATTTGCTTGGTCCTCCAGGCTGTCTCCCTGCGTGTGTATCAGGGGAGGCGGATGTGTTTGTCGTCCTCTTACTCTATTGACCCTGTTCCAAACCTTGGCCTCATCCGTGTACGAATTGATGCTTGATAAGAATTTTTGCCAGCTGTCTCTCCTGGCTTGTCTGCGTGTTGTCCTACCTTGGGACTTAATTTGCTTGAAATTGACAAGGTTTTCAGCAGTAGGAGAAACGCGAAGCTGCCTCCATGCTTTGTTCTGCTGCCTACGCGCGTTCCGACATTGTTCATTCCACCACGGAACACGAGGTTTACGAGAAAGTCCACTTGTTTGGGGAATACACTTAGATGCTGCATCAATTATGAAGTTGGTAAAATACTCGACGGCACCGTCAACTCCGAGCACAGACATGTCAGCCCACGAGATCGTACTGGTAAGTGTCTGGAATTTCTCCCAGTTCCCTGCATCGACCTTCCACTGGGGGGCATGTGGTGGAGATTCGTATTGTCTTTGTGCTCGCAGCAGTATAGGGAAATGGTCGCTCCCATAACGGTTTTTATAACTTCCCATTCGAGTTCAGGTAATATGGATGGAGAAGCTATGCTGAGATCTATGGAGGAAAAGGTTCTGTTTGCGAGACAATAATATGTAGGTTCTTTTTTGTTTAGCAGACACGCACCGGATGAGAAAAGAAAGTCTTCAATTAAACGGCCTCGCGCATCGATGCGAGAGTCGCCCCACAGGCCGCTGTGTTCATTGAGATCCCCAAGAACAAGGTAGGGTTCGGGGAGCTCATCAATGAAAGACTGAAATTCTTGTTTGTGCAGCTGGTAGTTTGGAGGTATATAGAGCGAGCAAATGGTTACCAGTTTATTTGAAAGGACAGCACGAACAGCCACGGCCTCCAGTGCGGTTTGCAGTGGAAAATGCTGACAGGCTACAGTTCTATCGAGTATTATGGCCACACCTCCAGATGGTGCGGCAGCATCCTCGCGATCCCTTCGGAAAATATTATACTGACGGAGAAAGCTGCTGTTTCTAGAGTTAAGATGAGTTTCCTGGACACACAGCACTTTTGGATTAAATTTGTGTAAAAGTTCTTGAATGTCGTCTAGGTTGTGCAGTAGTCCCCTCATATTCCACTGAATTATTGTGTTCATGTTGGAAGGAAATGTGCTGTGTGTCTTGGTCGAGTACTTGGACTTATCCTACAGAGCCTTTTCAGGCCCTGTAATTGGAGTTTTCCCCTTTTTGGGGTGCTCGAGAGAGCCTCGTCGCACCCTAGGCGCTCCATGCGCCATCTCGCTTGTGGTAGTGTCCATTGCCTCATCCGGGGCTTTGGACACTCGCTCCAACGAGCGATGTGTACGTACAGGCTTCGTCTTTGAGGACAAAGCCTTTGCCCCCACCAGTGCGGAGGTTGATGGACCCTCCTTTGCCTCTGTGCGGCCCTGGCTGCTGCCAAGGTTTGTAGAGGCCACTGGTGTGGCCGAGTCGAGGGAGGGTAGGGCAGCCTTGGCTGCGCCTACCGTAGGGGCGGTTGCCCCAGCCGACGGCTCGCTACGTGCAGGCCGGGCTGGTGGCGGAAGCCGATGCGACCGTGCCCCCTGACGTGCCGCATCAGCGTATGTAGTGTTGTGAAAAGGCGAGCACCTTTTGCGTGCTTCCCTGAACGAGATGTTCTCACGGACCTGTATAGTTATTATTTCTTTTTCTCTTTTCCAGCCTGGACAAGAGCGAGAATACGCCGGATGCTCGCCGTCACAATTTACACAGTGAGGCATTGCCTCACAGCTATCTGAGGCATGGCCTTGCACTCCGCACTTGGCGCAGGTGAGTCGACCACGGCAACTCTGCGAACCGTGTCCGAACCTTTGGCACTGGTAGCATCGTCTCGGATTTGGGATGTAAGGTCGCACGTTCAGTTTGATGTAGCCTGTTAGGATCGTCTGGGGCAGAATGCTTGATGAAAATGTCAGAATTAGATGGTGTGTTGGTATTTCTTTATTGTCCCGCCTGATTTTTATGCGTTGCACATTGATGACATTTTGGTCGCTCCAGCCTTCTAGAAGCTCGGTTTCAGTCAATTCGAGGAGGTCTACGTCAGATACTACTCCGCGTGAGGTATTCATGGTTCGATGTGGCGTAACAGTTACCGGGTGCTGTCCGAGTGATTGAAGACTGGTGAGCTTTTGGTATTGTTGGTGATCCTTAACCTCCAACAGAAGGTCACCGCTGGTCATTCTGGTGATCTTGTAGCCAGGTCCAAGGTTTTCGGTCAGAGATTTTGCGACAACAAATGGTGAAATTATTCGAGCTGATTTTTCGGTTTTCTCACTGTGGATCACGTGGAATCGCGGGAAAGTTTCAGTTGGCTTTGTAAACATATACAAGGATTCATCGGTGCGCCCCCTCTTCTGAGGCTGGCGATCAAGACGGGGAAATGTAGGGGTTCCCATGTAATTTGTTTTGTGTTCGGCAGCAATGGCGGCCACCCACCATGGAGCCCAACTTGGGGACGCTGCAGTTCTTAATGTTTAAGACAGCATACGCCAGCCGTACATCGCTACTATAACCGAATGTATTATGCCCATGGGAGGACAGGTACACAAGGTTAACCCAAGCCGCCTATGAAAAACGTGGAAGTAAGAGAAGAGAAGACAGGACAGTAAAGAAAGGAGATAGGAAAGAAAAAGGTCAGAGAGGGGGATAGGAAAAGGCGACCAGCCGATTTCCCCTGGGTGGGTCAGCCCAGGGGAGCCGTCTATGTGAAGCAGAGGCCGAAGAGGTGTGTTGCCTCCGCCGGGGGGCCTTAAAGGTCCAAACACCCGGCATCGGCTCAACCCCCAGGATCCCCCTTTCCCCAGACACGGCTAAGCCGCGCACGGCTACACGCGGAGGGTCCAACCCCCATGTGCTCGGGTCCGCGGTGTCGCAACACACCAAACGCCTGTTTTCGCAGACGCCCCTGCGGGGGACATATCACATGCTACATGCTACCACTCCCAAGGTGGTAACAGCTTGGCTGAAGGCATTAAGCGATGTTCGTGGATTGGGATATCCATTTCTTCGCTAAGCTCCCTGACACGCAGTGAGAAAGGCTGTCTTATAGAGGGACGATTACCAAAAAGTGTAGCACACGTCATATCGTTAACGGTATTAAGACATGGATGCTGATGATTATAGCGGACTTTAAGGAAATATGTGAGGCTGGTGTATGTTCTCTGCAGATGGAGTGACCACTCATTTGATTCGACGTATAAACTTTCAATGGGACTTGTTCTCAAAGCGCCAGTGGCCAGGCGGATACCTTGATGGTGGACGGGATCCAGCATCTTCAGCGCACTAGGGGTGGCAGAGTGATATACCACGCTACCGTAGTCCAGTCGTGATGAAATGAAACTCTTGTAAAGATTCATTAAACACTTCCTGTCACTACCCCAGGATGTGCGAGATAAAATTTTTAGTAAGTTCATTGTTTTTAGACATTTCACCTTGAGATATTTTATATGTGGAATGAAAGTAAGTTTAGAATCAAGTATGATGCCTAGGAACTTGTGCTCTTTGTTGACAGGTATTCGTTGTCCATACATTTCGATAGTGGGATCTGCGACAAGCCCTTTCTTCCTGGTGAAAAGAACACAAGAGCTTTTGTGGGGGTTCACCTTGAATCCGTTTTCGTCTGCCCACTTGGACACTTTGTTCAAGCCCTGTTGTACTTGTCTCTCACAGACTGTGAAGTTGCAGGATTTGAAACCTATTTGTATGTCGTCTACGTAGACAGAATAAAAAATAGCTGGCGGTAGTGAGGCACGAAGCGTGTTCATCTTCACGATAAACAGTGTGCAGCTGAGCACACCTCCTTGGGGTACACCAGTTTCCTGTATGAATTCACGTGATAGAACATTGCCGATTTTCACACGGAAGGTACGTTTAGACAAATAGCTTTCTATTACGTTTAGCATATTTCCACGGATGCCCATTCCCGACAAGTCTCGTAAAATTCCGTAACGCCAAGTTGTGTCGTACGCCTTTTCCATATCAAGGAATTTCGACAAGAAAAACTGTTTGTGTAGAAAAGCATCACGGATATGTCCTTCAATTCGCACAAGATGATCAGTTGTGGACCGCCCTTCTCTGAAGCCACACTGATAGGGATCAAGCATATTGTTCAGTTCAAGGAAATGTATAAGTCGGCGATTAATCATTTTTTCAAAAAGCTTACACAGGCAGCTTGTGAGAGCTATCGGGCGGTAACTTGCCGCAAAGGAAGGGTCTTTACCCAGCTTCAAAACTGGAATAACAATAGCTTGCTTCCATGAGGATGGGATGTATCCGGCAGCCCAGATAGAGTTGAAAAGGCCCAGAAGTGTCATCTGCGTGTCAGTGTGTAAGTTTTTGATCATGTCATACATGATTCTATCAGCTCCCGGTGTAGAGCTCCTGCATACGCTCAAGGCAGCTCTCAGCTCGGCAATATTAAATGGACGGTTGTATGGTTCATTCGGTCGGCATTTACGATCCAGTGACTTAAGTTCAGCTACTTGTTTATATTTTATGAATGCTTCTGAGTAATGCATGGAGCTTGACACACGCTCGAAGTGCTCGCCCAGAGCGTTGGCCTGGTCTTCCAAGGTATTCCCTTGGTCGTCAACTAAAGGCAATGGGTGGATTTCCTGCCCCTTTAGCTTTCTTAGGCCATTCCATACTTTGGACTCTTGGGTGTAGGATGTTATGCCACAGAGGAACCTCTCCCAGCTAGCCCTCCTTGCCTGTCGGCGCGTACGCCGTCCCTGGGATTTTGCCAGTTTGAATTCCATAAGATTTTCCGCAGTCGGGGAGCGACGCAGTGCGCCCCAGGCTTTGTTCTGTTTCTTTCGTGCCAGCCTGGACTCGTCATTCCACCAGGGAACCCGTCTTTTACATGAGAGGCCTTTTGTTTGTGGAATGAATTTTTCAGCTGCGTGGAGTATAAAACTAGTAAAATATGCTACTGCGTCGTCAATACTAAAATCGTTGATAAAATCTGGTGATAAGTAGGTTGACTCTTTAAAACCTTTCCAGTCAGCTGATTTTATTTTCCAACGGGGCGCGTGGGGAGGACTGTCATGTTCCTCTATCAAGGTCAACGTCACAGGGAAGTGGTCGCTGCTAAATGGATTCTTAATGACATTCCATTCTATATAAGGCAGGAGGGTAGCAGAGCCAATCGCTAGATCTATAGAAGAAAATGAATTATGGTGGAGGTTATAATAGGTGGGCTCTTTTTTGTTAAAGAGACACGCACCAGAGGTTAATAAAAAGTTCTCTATAAGCCGACCACGGGCGTCACACCGGGAGTCTCCCCACAGAGTGCTGTGGGCATTAAAATCACCGGCAATTATGTATGGTTCCGGGAGCTGGTCAATTAGCGCGTAAAATTCCGTTTTGCCGAGTTTATAGTTTGGCGGTACGTAAATACAACAGATTGTTACCAACCTGTTGAAAAGTATTGCTCGCACAGACACCGCCTCCAGTGGTGTCTGAAGAGAGAGATTCTGGCATGAAACACATTGATCTGCAATTATTGCTACACCTCCGGACGAGGCAACAGCATCATCACGGTCTTTACGGAATATAGCATATTGTCTGAGGAAGTTTGTTTGTGTAGGTTTTAAATGTGTTTCCTGAACACACAGCACTTTTGGCGTATATTTATGGAGGAGTTCTGTGATATCATCGAGATTACGGAGAAGTCCTCTCACATTCCATTGTAGGATTTGTGTGTTCATTTTGATAGATTTTTATGTTGTGTGTTCAAGAATATAGAGTTAGCTCACGGGCCCTTTCCAGGCGCCGTGACACGAGATTTTTCTTTTTTGGAGCGGTCGATAGAATCGCGCTGCTCCTTAGGCGCTGACTGCGCCCTCACGCTCGGTGTTGTGTCCATGGCCTCTTCCGAGGCGCTGGACACGCGCTCTTTCGAGCGATGTGGTTGCCTTGAAAGCCTCGCCTCGAAAGATGGGGCCTTGGAGCCCACCAGCCCGGAGGTTGATGGGCCCTCTTTGGATGGCGGAGCAGTACTGGCTGCACCCGCCAAGGGGGCGGATGGCGTCACCGCTGGCTCACTACGCGTGTGCCAGGCAGCCGCCGAAGGCCGTTGTGGTGCAGCCCCCTGACGCACCACTTCGGCGAAGCTGGTTTTTGGCAGGTAGGACACCTGCCGACGTGCCTCTTTAAATGAAATGTTTTGTTTTACTTTAATTGTAACAATTTGCTTTTCTTTCTTCCAACATGGGCAGGACCGCGAGTACGCGGCATGCTCCCCATTACAGTTCGCACAGTGAAGAGAGTTTTCACAGGATTCAGAGGTATGTTCATGATTACTGCATTTCGCACAAGTTTGCCGCCCTCGGCAGTTCTGTGAACTGTGCCCAAATCGCTGGCACTTAAAACATCTCAGAGGATTTGGCACGTATGGCCTCACACGAAGTTTGATGTACCCGGCCTCGATGGACTCGGGCAGAACACTTGAATTGAAAGTCAGTATCAGGTGCTTGGTCTGGATTTCTTTTCCGTCACGCCTCAGCTTAATTCGCTTAACGTTGATAACATTCTGTTCACTGAAGCCCTCCAAGAGTTCAGCTTCAGTGAGTTCCAACAAATCGTCGCCTGAGACAACGCCACGGGTGGTGTTCATGGTGCGGTGCGGGGTTACAGTTACTTGGATGTCCCCAAAGGAGACTAGATTAGGCAGCTTTTCATATTGCTTCTGATCATGGAGCTCCAAGAGGAGATCACCACTGGCCATCCTCGATGCCTTATAACCTGGCCCAAGAGCATCAGTAAGGGATTTAGAGACTAGAAAAGGGGAGATTGTTCGTACTTGTTTTACTGCTTTTTCCGAGTGAATTACATGGAATCGTGGAAAGTTTTGTTTTTGATGTCCAAAGAACTGGAACACGTCTTCGGTGCGCCCTCGTTTCAGACGGCGATCAGGGAGTGATGGGAAGGAACTAGCCATAAGGATATATGGAATTTTCGGCAGCAACGTCAGCCACCCACCATGGAGCCTAACAAGGGGGCGCTGCAGGGCCTGTAAACACAGGTCCCGCAGACGCCAGCTGTACGTCACCACTGTAACCGAATATGAAATAACCTAGGTTGGTTACTCACACAGGGTTAACCCTCGCTGCCAAGAAGATCGGAAGTAATATGGAAGTGAGTAGAAGACAGGAGAGATGAAGAGGCGAGAGAGAAAGACGAAGATTGGAGAGAGAGACAGGAAAAGGCAACTACCGATTTCCCCCGGGTGGGTCAGTCCGGGGGTGCCGTCTACGTGAAGCCGAGGCCAAAGGGGTGTGTTGCCTCCGCCGGGGGGCCATAAAGGTCCGAACACCCGGGATCGGCTTAACCCCCAGGATCCTCTTTTCTCCGGACACGGCTAGCCACGCACGGTTAAACGTGGGAGGGTCCAACCCTCGAGTGCTCGGGTCCGTGGTGGCGCAACTCACCAAACGCCTGCTTGCGCAGACGCCCCTGCGGGGTAACCGTAGGTTGTTGATTGTGCCGTGCCCACGGACGTGTGTTCTGATAGCCTGTAGTTCCTTGTGTGCTTGCAAACTGATTCTGTGCGGCGATGGTGAACAAAATCCCGGACCAACAGTCGAAGGAATGTTCGAGCAACTTCAAAGTGGTCAATCCGCAATTGTGGGAGAACTTTACGATATAATGAATAGACTGGGTCCCTATCAACACGCCGAATATCCAGAGGCCGAATTATGGAAAGGCCGAACGTCCGAACGCTGAAAAATTGAAATGCCAAGAAATTGAAGTGCCTAAGAAACGAAATGCCGAAAAATCAAAATGCCGAGAAGACATAACGGCGAAAACCACGTGAAAAAGAAATGACGCGCTTTGTGACTATCACTTGTTCGTTTTCTGCCATATCACTTAATTTCCACTGACACGAGCCTGTTTAACTCGTCCTGCAAAGGCACCAGTATCATTAGAATAAACTGATGTAAAATTTCGCATTTTTCTATATGTCGTAAAGCTAGCCATAAGAGTCGGACAGGACAGCTCTTGTGGGTCAGCAGAAAAAAACAGCGTTGTCCAGTGTTCAGAGTACAAGAGCAGCAGGAATGTGCGGCAGTAATCATTTCCCTCTGGAATGTGCTTGCCCTCGCTCAGAACTGATTTCCAAGGGGCAATAACGCCGTTGAGGCATGGCACCACCGATGGGAGATATTGGTTGGCGGACACCACGTAAGCGTCTTCCAGCTCATCACCACCATAAAAAGGGAGCAAGCTAGAGTCGAAGATGACATTGAGGAAGTAGTCAGAGGCCAACCCCGCCGCTCACAAAGCGAGAAGCAAAAGTTACGCGAAAATCGTTTGGCAGCAGCTCTGGGCAACCGGGACAATGTCGACGTTATAAGTTTTCTACGAGGAATTGCACACAGCTTATCTGTATGAAATTCAATAAACAAGGAATTGCTCTGCTATGCGATGAGATGTACAGAAATATATATATATATATATATATATATATATATATATATATATATTTGTCCTTTTTTGTAAGCTTGAACCTTGCAAACGGAAAATTTCATGGCTATTAGAAAAGAGGACGAAAGCGCGTGCACATCGTACAAGGCTGGTGAAACCTTTATCCCACAGTGATACTTTATCTTCCACTATAGCTAAGTGATGCCAACATGTTTCGGCAGTTTGATGTTTCGTTGTTTTGAGTTATCGGCATTTTAAGTTTTCGGTTTTCATATTGTCGGCTTTTTGAATTTTCGGTGTTTTAAACTTCGGCATTCCGATAATTTGTCATTGTAATTTTCGGCGTTTTGAATGCCTCCACAATAGACTAGTAGTTACCGAAACAACAGTAACTGCCCTCAGCAAACGTTGGAATAAGTTTGACAAAAGTGATGGCAGAAATTTGTGAAAAATTTTCGCAAATTCAAACTCTTCAGCCCTCGCAGGGGCGTCTGTGTCAGCAGGCGTTTGGTGTGTTGCGACACCACGGGCCCGAGCACATGAGGGTTGGGCCCTCCCGCGTTTAACCGTACGTGACTTAGCCGTGTCCGGGGAAAAGGGGATCCTGGGGGTTGAGCCGATGCCGAGTGTTTGGACCTTTACGGCCCCTCGGCGGAGGCAACACACCTCTTTGGCCTCTGCTTCACGTACATGGCACCTCCGGACTGACCCGCCCGGGGGAAATCGGTAGTTGCCTTTTCCTGTCTCTCTCTCCCTGGAACCTTCGTCTTTCTCTCCCACTTTAAATCTTTCCTCTCTTCTCTTCATTTCTTTTTACTTCCGATCTTCCTGGCAGCAATCGTTAACCTTGTGTGGTACAACCAACCTTGGCTGTACATATTTGGTTATAGCGGCAACATATAGTTGGCGTCCGCAGGACTTGTTTTCTATAGGACCTGTGGCGTCCCCTTGTTGGGCTCCACGGTGGGCGGCTGGTGTTACTGCAGAAAACTGCAAATCTTTATGGATAGATCCTTTCCTAAACTCTCTGATCGCCCTCAGAAACGAGGGCGCACCGAAGAAGTATTTAAATTTTTTGGTCGTAACACTGACAATTTCCCCCGATATCAAGTTATACACTACGAGAAACCAGGAAAGATAACGAGAATGATCTCGCCTTTCCACGTTTCCAAAAGTCTAACTCAGACAATTGGCCCAGGCTATGGCAACCAGACTAGCAAGTGGCGACCTTCTCTTGGAACTGCATGACAAAAAGCAACATGAAAAACTATGTAACCTAGTGTCTCTCGGGGACATACCCGTTTCAGTGACACCACACGCACCATGAACACCATCCGCGGTGTGATTTCCGATGATGATCTCATGGAGCTGACCGAGATTGAACTTCTCGAAGAATGGAAACAACCGAATGTAATCAACATAAAACGAATCAGAATGAGGCGTGATGGTAAAGAAATTAACACTAAGCATTTAATACTCACATTCGGTTCCAGTGTGCTGCCAGAAACCATCAAGGCAGGTTACATTAAAATCCGATTAAGGCGGTACATCTCCAACCCTCTCCCTTGCTTCAAATGCCAAAAATTTGCCCACAGTTCACAGAACTGCCGAGGCCGTCAGACTTGTGCGAAATACAGTGTGAACGAACATCTCTCTGAATCATGTGAAAACTTTCTCCACTGTGTGAACTGTGATGAGGAGCACGCCACATACTCGCGGTCGTGCCGTACCTGGAAAAGAGAAAAATAAATAGTATCAATCAAATAAAGGAGAACATATCATTCAAGGAGGCACGTAGGCGGGTATCATACCTGCCCAAGAACACCTTTGCCGATGTGGCACGCCAGGGGGCTGAGACACAACGGTTTCCGGCGGCTGTCCGGCTCACACGCAGTGATCTGCCAGCGACGCCATCCGCCGCCTCGGCGGCTGCAAGCGCTGCTCCGGAACCTCAGAACAAGGGGCCATCGACCTCTGGGCTGGTGGCCTCAGGGATCTCGTCCATCCAGACGAGGCCCGCACATAAAACAAACCGCTCGCAAAAGCGCGTGCCGAGCGCCCCGCAAGAGGCCATGGACACAACAACCAGCCAGACGGCGCCACCAGCGCCTAAGGAGCGCCGTGAATCTCGCGATCGCTTCCAAACAAGAAAAAGCCCGCCTCACAGGGCCCGACAAGGGCTCTGTGAAGTAACTGCTATTTCTCAAACACAAAGCACAAAAAAACATTCCCACGATGAATACCCAAATAATACAGTCAGACAATATGCTATTTTTCGCAAAGACCGCGATGACACTGTTGTGTCATCCGGTGGTGTGGCTATCATAGTGGACAGAGGTGTTGCCTGCCGGGAATTAAAATTTCGTACGCCCCTAGAGGCAGTTGCTGTCCGAGGGGTGTTGATGATGATTATTGTGGTTTATTGGCGCAAGGGCCAGATGTGGCCAAAGAGCGCCAAGACGATGGTAATGGCTTGTTAGTGGTACATGAATAGTGGACTATATGAACATTAGATGTGACATGGCTGTAAATGGGCCTAAAAACAGTCGCTGTAAAGTGCGTAAAATCTATACGTAATAAGATTATGGCAATGACTAAGTATGTGTACTATGGGCATGAACAATGCATTGTGAAGGAATGATACGACTTACAAAATATTAAAGATGCGAAAATTAGCCAGAAGCACAAGTGCCTAAACAGAGCTCTTGAAACACAAGGGCCTGGAGGCATGTGCTATAAAAACTATCACAGCAACATCCTCTCGAGAGAGGATGCGCTATGAACTTATTGGGCTAATAACATGTAGCACAACATCTTTCAAGAATGCGAGGACTGCGTTGCTGTCAAAAAGTGGTTCTTTACCGAGAAACATAGCAGGATGCAGAGGGATACAATAGCGATACGCTAGCGGAAAATGTTTCTTTCTTTCTCTTTCGGCTTCCCGACACTCCAAGAGGACGTGGAGGACGGTGAGCCTCTCGCCACATCTACCACAGGTTGGAGGATCATTACCACTCAATAGAAAGTTGTGAGTACCATATGTATGTCCTATTCTGAGACGACAGAATAGGACATCAGTTCGCCGTGTTTTCGATGCAGAGGGCCAGAAACCTAACTGTGGCTTTATCAAGTGAAGCTTATTATTTGTTTCCGCATCCCACATGCGTTGCCAGTGGCTTCGCAGTTTCTTACGCAAGAAAGGTTTCAAATCTGTTGCAGGAACAGCAGCTGTAGGGTTATTAGCGGGTGATGTGACTGATGTGGCCATTTGGTCGGCAAGAACATTGCCCTCGATGCCTCTATGCCCAGGCACCCAGCATATTATCACATGCTGGTTAGTTGCGTACGCTCTACAAAGAACAGAATAGAGCTCAATGAGGACAGGGTTTTTCTGTTTACAGGGTGACTTCAGGGCTTTTACGACGCTTTGGGAGTCTGTAAATATAATAGTTTTTTGATGTTTTGATTTCTTGATATGCTTTACGGCTGACAATATTGCGTAGGCCTCAGCCGTAAAGATACTTGTTTCTGGGTGGAGTACGCCAGATTCCGAGAAGGATGGACCGACGGCTGCATAAGATACTCCGGCATATGATTTAGAAGCGTCCGTGTAAAATTCTGTGCACGAGTACTTGGACTGTAATTCTAGGAAATACATTCGGATTTCGACCTCTGAAGCGTGCTTTGTAACTTCTACAAACGATATATCACATTCTACTACCTGCCACTCCCAAGGTGGTAACAGCTTGGCTGAAGGCATTAAGCGATGTTCGAGGAGTGGGATGTCCATTTCTTCGCTAAGCTCCCTGACACGCAGTGAGAAAGGCTGTCTTACAGAGGGACGATTCCGAAAAAGTGTAGCACACGTCATATCATTAACGGTATTAAAACACGGATGCTGCTGATTAGAGTGAACTTTAAGGAAATATGTGAGGCTGGTGAATGTTCTCTGCAGGTGGAGTGACCACTCATTTGATTCGACGTATAGACTTTCAATGGGGCTTGTTCTGAAAGCTCCAGTGGCCAGGCGGATACCTAGATGGTGGACGTGATCCAGCATCTTCAGCGCACTAGGGGCGGCAGAGTGATATACCGCGCTACCATAATCCAATCGAGATGAAATCAGACTTTTGTAATGATTCAGTAAACACTTCCTGTCGCTACCCCAGCATGTGTGAGACAAAATTTTCAGTAAGTTCATCGTTTTTAGACATTTCACCTTGAGATATTTTATATGCGGAATGAAAGTAAGTTTATAATCAAGTATGATGCCTAGGAACTTGTGCTCTTTGTTGACAGGTATTTGTTGTCCATACATTTCGATAGTGGGATCTGGAAGAAGCCCTTTCTTCCTGGTGAAAAGAACACAAGAACTTTTGTGGGGGTTCACTTTGAATCCGTTTTCGTCTGCCCATTTGGACACTTTGTTCAAGCCCTGTTGTACCTGTCTCTCACACACTGTAAGGTTGCAGGATTTGTAACCTATTTGTATGTCGTCTACGTAGACGGAATAAAAAATAGCTGGCGGTAATGAAGCACGAAGCGTGTTCATCTTCACGATAAACAGTGTGCAGCTGAGCACACCTCCTTGGGGTACACCAGTTTCCTGTATAAATTGACGCGACAATACGTTGCCGATTTTCACACGGAAGGTACGGTTAGACAAATAGCTTTCTATTACGTTTAGCATACTTCCACGGATGCCCATTCCCGACAAGTCTCGCAAAATTCCGTAACGCCAAGTTGTGTCGTACGCCTTTTCCATATCGAGAAATATCGACAAGAAAAACTGTTTATGCACAAATGCATCACGTATATGTCCTTCAATGCGCACAAGATGGTCAGTTGTGGACCGTCTTTCTCTAAAGCCACACTGATAGGGATCAAGCATATTGTTCAGTTCAAGGAAATGTTTAAGTCGGCGATTAATCATTTTTTCAAAAAGTTTACACAGGCAACTTGTGAGAGCTATCGGGCGGTAACTTGCCTCCGAGGAAGGGTCTTTGCCCAGCTTCAAAACTGGAATAACAATAGCTTCCTTCCATGAGGAAGGCAGGTATCCGGCAGCCCAGATAGAGTTGAAAAGTCCCAGAAGTGTCATCTGTGTGTCAGTGTGTAAGTTTTTAATCATGTCATACATGATTCTGTCAGGTCCCGGTGCGGAGCTGCTGCATACGCTCAAGGCAGCTCTCAGCTCGGCTATATTAAATGGACGGTTGTATTGTTCATTCGGTCTGCATTTGCGATCCAGTGACTTAAGTTCTGCTATTTGTTTATATTTAAGGAATGATTTTGAGTAATGTATGGAGCTTGATACACGTTCGAAGTGTTCGCCCAGAGCGTTGGCCTGGTCTTCCAAGGTATTCCCATGGTCGTCAACTAAAGGCAATGGGTGGATTTGCTGCCCCTTTAGCTTTCTTAGGCCATTCCATACTTTACTCTCTTGGGTATAGGATGTTATACTAGAGAGAAACCTCTCCCAGCTAGTCCTCCTTGCCTGTCGCCGCGTACGCCTTCCCTGCGATTTTGCCAGTTTAAATTCGATAAGATTTTCCGTAGTCGGCACGCGACGCAATGCGCCCCACGCTTTGTTCTGTTTCTTTCGTGCCAGTCTGCACTCCTCATTCCACCAGGGAACCCGTCTTTTACATGAGAGGCCTTTTGTTTGCGGAATGAATTTTTCAGCTGCGTGGAGTATAAAACCAGTAAAATATGCTACTGCGTCGTCAATACTAAAATCGTTGATAAAATCTGGTGATAAGTAGGTTGACTCTTTAAACCTTTCCAGTCAGCTGATTTTATTTTCCAACGGGGGGCGTGGGGAGGACTGTCATGCTCCTCTATCAGTCAGTGTCACAGGAAAGTGGTCGCTCCCGAATGGATTTTTAACGACATTCCATTCCATATAGGGAAGAAGGGTAGCAGAGCCAATCGCTAAATCTATGGAAGAAAATGAATTATGGTAGATGTTGTAATATGTGGGCTCTTTTTTGTTAAACAGACATGCACCAGAGGTTATTAGAAAGTTCTCTATAAGCCGACCCCTGGCGTCACACCGGGAGTCTCCCCACAAAGTGCTGTGAGCATTAAAATCACCGGCAGTAATGTATGGTTCCGGGAGCTGGTCAGTTAGCATATAAAATTCCGTTTTGCTGAGTTTGTAGTCTGGCGGTATGTAGATAGAACAGATGGTTACCAACTTGTTGAAGAGTATCGCTCGCACGGACACCGCCTCAAGTGGTGTCTGAAGAGAGAGATTCTGGCAAGCAACAGATTTATCCACAATTATTGCTACACCTCCAGAGGAGGCAACAGCAACGTCACGGTCTTTACGGAAGATAGCATATTGTCTGAGGAAGTTTGTTTGTGTGGGTTTTAGATGTGTTTCCTGAACACACAGCACTTTTGGGTTATATTTTTTAAGAAGTTCCCTAATATCGTCGAGGTTGTGGAGAAGTCCTCTCACATTCCACTGTAAAATTTGTGTGTCCATTTTGAATGTGTTTTTGTGCTGTGCGTTCAAGAATACAAAGTTAGCTCACGGGCCCTTTCCAGGAGCCGTGACACGAGATTTTTCTTTTTTGGAGCGGTCGATGGAATCGCGCCGCTCCTTAGGCGCTGGCTGCGCCCTCACGCTTGGTGTTGTGTCCATCTCCTCTTGCGAGGCGCTGGACACACGCTCTTGCGAGCGGTTAGTTTGACGTGAAGGCCTCGTCTCGAGGGACGAGACCTTGGAGGCCACCAGCCCGGAGGTCGATGGCCCCTTGTTCTGAGATGGCGGAGCAGCGCTAGCTGCAGCCGCCGATGGGGCGGATGGTGTCACCGCCGGCTCACTACGCGTGTGCCAGACAGCCGCCGGGAGCCGTTGTGGCGCTGCCCCCTGACGCGCCACTTCGGCAAAGCTGGTTTTTGGCAGGTGCAATACCCGCCTGCGTGCCTCCTTTAAAGTTATGTTTTCCTTTACTTTAATAGTTACTATTTCCTTTTCTTTTTTCCAGGTTGGGCACGACCGCGAGTAGGCGGCGTGCTCCCCATCACAGTTAACACAATGTAGAGAGCTTTCACAAGACTCGGAGGAGTGTTCAGAAGCACTGCATTTTGCACAAGTTTGGCGGCCTCGACAGTTCTGTGAACTATGGCCGAACCGCTGGCATTTAAAACATCGTAGAGGGTTTGGCACGTATGGCCTAACACGCAGCTTGATGTATCCGGCCTCGATGGTTTCGGGCAGCACACTCGAGTTAAAAGTAAGTATCAGATGCTTGGTCTGGATTTCCTTGCCGTCGCGCCTCATCTTGATTCGTTTAACATTGATTACGTTCTGGTCATTGAAGCCCTCCAGGAGTTCAGCTTCACTCAGCTGCAACAGATCATCATCTGATACAACGCCACGGGTGGTATTCATGGTACGGTGCGGGGTTACTGTTAATTGAGCTTCTCCAAATGCCACTAGGTTGGGTAGTTTCTCGTATTGTTTCATATCACGGAGCTCCAAGAGGAGATCCCCGCTTGCCATCCTGGATGCTTTATAGCCGGGTCCAAAAATATCAGTCAGAGTCTTTGACACAAGGAAAGGTGAGATTGTTCGTACTGATTTGTCTGTTTTTTCTGAGTGGATCACATGAAATCGGGGAAAGTTCTGTGTTTGACGTCCAAAAAACTGGAAAACATCTTCGGTGCGCCCTCGTTTCAGACGGCGATCAGTGAGTGGGGGGAAAGAACTTGCCATAAGTATAGGTGAATGTTCGGCAGCAGCGCCAGCCACCCACCATGGAGCCCAACTAGGGGACGCTGCAATACCTGGAAAAGATTGGTCCTGCAAACGCCAGCTGTACGCCACTACTATAACCAAATATGGAATATCCAAGGTTGGCTACCCACACAAGGTTAACCCTAGCTGCCTGGGAAAACGGAAGTAAAAGGAAGTGAAAAGAAAACAGGATAGATTGAAAGTGAGAGAGAAAGACGAAGATTTAAGAGGAGGACAGGAAAAGGCAACTGCCGATTTCCCCTGGGTGGGTCAGCCCAGGGGTGCCGTCTATGTGAAGCAGAGGCCGAAGAGGTGTGTTGCCTCCGCCGGGGGGCCTTAAAGGTCCAAAACACCCGGCATCGGCTCAACCCCCAGGATCCCCCTTTCCCCAGACACGGCTAAGCCGCGCACGGATACACGCGGGAGGGTCCAACCCCCATGTGCTCGGGTACGTGGTGGCGCAACTCACCAAACGCCTGCTTGCGCAGACGCCCCTGCGGGGTCCGAGGGGTGTTGTTTGACAAGCTAATCACTATTAGTTTTATATACATCCCTCCCAGCAATTCACTTAATAAAACGGAATTTCAAAACTACATAGATGAACTTCCGGCTCCATACATAGTTGTCGGAGATTTAAATGCAGATAACACCTTGTGGGGAGACTCTCGTTGCGATGCGAGAGGTCGCCTAATTGAAAACTTTCCTTTTCCTCACGAGCATGTATACTTAACAAGAAGGAGCCAACGTACTACAGCATGGCTCATAACACATACTCGTCCATTGACCTAAATATAGTATCGAGCACTAATGCGCTATGTGTAGTGGTGCGTTCTGAAGAACCCCTTTGGGAGCGACCACTTCCCAATTATCCTACGCTTAACAAAACAAGATGAATGCTCGCCACACGTTCCCCGATGGAAGGTTGACTCAGCTAACTGGCACCTTTTCCGAGAACTAACATTTTTAAGCCGGGAAGATATTGCCTCTTTTAACATAGACGATGCTGTGGCGTATATAACAGGTTTTATCATTGGCGCTGCTGAAAGGTGGATACAACAAAGTAATCGACTGGCTAATAAACGTCGCCTGCCTTGTTGGAATCATGAATGCCAAAAAGCACGTAAAAAGCAAAACAAAGCCTGGGGATTGTTTCGCAACTCCCCAACAGCTGTAAACCTGATAAATTTTAAACAAGCAAAGTCACAGGGCAGAAGAACGCGTCGACGTGCAAAGAGAGAGAGTTCGGAAAGGTACATTTCCAGTATAAATTCATACACCGACGAAACAAAAGTCTGGAATAGGGTAAATAAACTAATAGGCCGGGAGTCACATCCTCTACCCTTAGTAAGTAGCCAAGGTGATAGCCTGGAAGACCAGGTCGATTGTCTAGGTGAACACTTTGAATATGTGTCAAGTGAATCGCATTATACAGACACTTTCCTGAAGTTCAAAGAACGCGAAGAGCGGCAGCCTCTTAACCGCAAAGGTTCTTCGAGTGAGGCTTACAATCGACCATTTAGCTTAGCCGAACTTAAAGCATCTCTCACATGTTGCAACAATTCGGCGCCAGGTGGCGATAGTATTATGTATGAATTGGTTAGATACCTACACCCTGAAACACTGAAAACACTCTTATCTCTTTTTAATGCCATGTGGGCATCTGGGTGTATCCCGTCCTCATGGAAAGAAGCCATAGTGATGATGATGATGTATGGTTTTTTTTGGCGCAAGGGCCAGATATGGCCAAAGAGCGCCAGGCACGTGGTGAGGTGTTTTCAATGAGACGTTTATGCGATGCAAAAATTATCTCTGAACGGTGGATGTAGCATGGCTGTAAAGGGCCTAAAATCAGTCGCTGCGACTTTCATAAAATATATGAATATTAAAATAATGGCAATGAGTGCAGGTTTTCGCTATGACCATGAAAGTTTTGTTATGAAGAAATGGTGTAAAACACTAGCACAAGTGCCTCAACAAGGCCCTTGAACCTAATGGCTGGGAGGCAGGTGCTCTACAAAAGAGCTGTCGCAGCAGTGGCCTCTAGTAAGAGGGTATGCTACGAATACCGTGGTCTGATAACTGGCAATTTACCAACGCCATGTAGAAATCTCGAAACTGTTTTACTGTTAAAAATCGGTTCTATTCCGAGAAACATTGCAGGGTGAAGGGGAATGTGTTGTCTATATACAGGGGCAAAATACTTTTTCCTCTGATCTTCTAATTCCCGACACTCTATCAAGATGTGAAGGACCGTCAGCGCCTCGCCACATCTATCACAGACAGGTGGTGCATCATTGGTCAGCAAGTAGGAATGAGTGCCATATGTGTGCCCTATCCTAAGACGGCAGAAAATAACCTCAGTATGTCGTACTTTCGTTATAGGTGGCCAATTTCCTAAGTTTGGCTTAATAACATGTAATTTATTATTGGTTTCAGCGTCCCATGTGTGTTGCCAATAGCTCCTAATCTTCTTCCGTAAGAAAGGTTTCAAGTCTGTGGCAGGGACTGCTACGGCAGAATTGCTTGGATTTTTAGTGGATGTAGCTACATGGTCGGCAAGCGTATTACCCTCGATGTTTCTGTGTCCAGGAACCTAGCATATGATGACATGCTGGTTAGACATGATGATTGTTGGGGTTTAGTGGCGCAAGGGCCAGGTATGGCCAAAGAGCGCCATGACAGTATTAGTTCGCAGTGAAGTGATGAATTGAGAGAAGTAGATGTGACGTGGCTGTAAAGGGGCCTAAAATAATCGCTGTAAAGTGCGTAAAATCTACATGGAATAAGATAATGGCAATGACTAGTGACGTGTACTATGAAGGTAAAAGATGCATTGCTAAACAATGACATGATATACAAGATATGTCAGATATAAAAATTGTCAAAAAACACTACTGCCTAAACAGAGCCCTTGAAAGACAAGGGGCTGGAGGCATGTGCTTATACAAAACTATCACAGCGGCATCCTCTGAAGAGAGGATGCGCTACGAATTTGTTGGGCTTATAACATGCAGGACCACTTCGTTTAAAAAACCGAGGACTGCTTTGGTGTTAAACACCGGTTCTTCACCAATAAACATCATAGGATGAAGAGGGATATTATAGTGGTACGCTACAGGGAAATGTTTCCTCCTCTCTACTTCGGCTTCCCGACACTCCAGGAGGACATGGAGGACGGTCAGCCTCTCACCACATCTACCACAGGTTGGTGGTTCATCACCTGTCAACAAAAAACTGTGGGTTCCGTACGTGTGTCCTATTCTCAGCCGACTGAATAAGACGTCAGTTCGCCGTGCTTTCGTTACGGGGGGCCAGAAACCTAACTGTGGTTTAATCAAGTGAAGCTTATTACTTGTTTCAGCATCCCACAAGCGTTGCCAGTGGCTTCGCAGTTTCTTTCGCAAGAAAGGTTTCAGATCTGTTACAGGGACAGTAGCTGTAGGGATAATAGCGTGTGATGTTATTGACGTAGCCATTCGGTCAGCTAGCACATTACCCTCAATGCTTCTATGGCCAGGCACCCAGCATATAATGACATGCTGGTTACATAAATACGCTTGACAGAGGACGGAATAGAGCTCAGTAAGTACAGGATTTTTATGTTTACCGAGTGACATCAATGCTTTTACGACGCTTAGGGAGTCCGTAAATATAATTGCCTTTTGAAGTTTTGATTTCCTTATATGCTTCACAGCCGACAACAGTGCATGGGCCTCAGCCGTAAAAATACTCGTTTCCGGGTGGAGTACACCGGATTCCGAGAAGGATGGGCCAACGGCTGCATAAGACACCCCGGCATGTGACTTGGAAGCGTCAGTGTAAAGCTCTGTACACGAGTACTTGTATTGAAGCTCTAAGAAATGCATTTTGATGTGTGCCTCTGGCGCGTGTTTAGTTACCTCTACAAACGATGTATCGCAATCTATGAGTTGCCACTGCCACGGCGGTAACAGTTTCACTGGAGCCATAGGACGATGATCAAGCAGCGGAACACCCATTTCCTCACTGAGGTTCCTCACACGCAAGGAGAATGGCTTTCTCGCTGCAGGTCGATTATGGAAGAGTGTGGCAGCGGTAACGTCATTTATGGTTGAATAAGAAGGATGTTCATTGTTTGCTTGTACTTTCAGAAAATATGTGAAACTGCTATATGAACGCTGCAGATGGAGTGACCACTGGTTAGACTCTACATAGAGGCTTTGGATCGGACTTGTTCGGAAAGCACCGGTCGCGAGGCGGATACCCAGATTGTGAACGGGGTCTAGTATTTTTAATGCAGTTGGCGTTGCAGAATTATAAATTATAGACCCGTAATCAAGCCGTGAGAGGACAAGACTGCTATACAAGTTAAGCAAACACTTTCGATCACTGCCCCATGTTGTGCGAGACAGAAGTTTTAGAACGTTCATTGTCTTCAGGCATTTTGCCCTCAGATACTTAATATGAGGAATAAATGTAAGCTTGGAATCTAAAATGATTCCTAGAAACTTATGCTCGCTGCTCACAGAGAGCGCATCTCCTTGGATTTGTATACTTGGGACAGGCGTTACGCCTCTCTTGTTTGTAAAGAGTATGCAAGTGCTTTTCTGAGCGTTAACTTTAAAACCATTCTCCTCCGCCCATTTGGACAATCTGTTCATTCCCAGCTGTACCTGTCGTTCGCAGATGGCAATATTATATGACTTAAAGGCTATCTGCACATCGTCGACATAGACCGAATAAAACATTGTGCGTGGGATGACTGTACGCAGGGAATTCATTTTTACAATAAATAGTGTGCAGCTAAGCACACCGCCCTGCGGCACACCAGTTTCTTGTGTGAATGGCCTAGACAAAGCGTTGCCCACTCTTACGCGGAATGTGCGATTAGATAGGTAACTTTCGATTGTGTTAAGCATATTGCCACGAACACCCATTGCCGAAAGATCTCGGAGAATTCCAAAGCGCCATGTGGTGTCGTAAGCTTTCTCTAGGTCTAGAAATACAGACAGACTGAACTGCTTATGTATGAAAGCATCTCTAATATATGCCTCAATGCGGACAAGGTGGTCTGTAGTAGACATACCTTCTCGAAAACCACACTGGAAGGTGTCCAGAATTTTGTTATTTTCTAGGAAGCATATTAGGCGCCGGTTTATCATTTTTTCGTACAGCTTGCACAGGCAGCTTGTTAGAGCTATTGGCCTGTAGCTGCTGGCCAAGGACGGGTCTTTGCCTTGTTTAAGTATGGGGATGACTATGGCTTCTTTCCATGAAGACGGAATACAGCCAGCCGCCCACATGGCATTAAAAAGAGACAAGAGTGTTTTCATTGTTTCGGGGTGTAAGTACCTAATCATTTCGTACATGATACGATCCCCACCTGGCGCTGAGTTGTTGCAACAAGCGAGAGATGCTTGAAGCTCGGCTAAAGTAAATGGGGAATTGTAGGCCTCACTCGATGAGCCTTTGCGATTTAGGGGCCGCCGCTCTTCGCGTTCTTTGATTCTCAGGAATGTTTCGGTATAGTGCGATGCACTTGACACACATTCAAAATGTTCGCCTAGACAATCCGCCTGATCTTCGAGGCTATCACCTTGTGTACTTACTAAGGGTAGGGGATGCGACTCCCGACCTGTTAGTTTATTTACCCGATTCCAGACTTTTCTTTCATCGGTGTACGAATTTATACTGGCGATGTACCTATCCCAACTTTCCCTCTTTGCACGTCGACGTGTTCTCCTACCTTGTGATTTTATCTGTTTGAAATTAATGAGGTTTTCAGCAGTTGGAGAATTGCGAAGCAATCTCCAAGCTTTGTTTTGATTTTTGCGCGCTTTCCGACATTCGTCGTTCCACCATGGGATGCGACGCTTATTAGCTAATCCGCTAGTTTGCTTAATACATTTAGCTGCAGCGCTAATAATGAAACCTGTTAGGTATGCAACAGCGTCTTCTACATTAAAAACAGCAATTTCATCTCCGCCTAAATACGTAAGCTCTCGGAACATTTCCCAGTCGGCCGAGTCCATGTTCCATCGAGGAAAATGTGGCAAGCATGTATCTTGTTTTGTTAAGTTTAGCATAACTGGGAAATGGTCGCTCCCAAAGGGGTTCCTGAGAACAGACCACTCCAGATACGGAATTAGAGTACTCGAGACTATACTTAAATCAATGGCTGAGTATGTGTTATGTGTAACGCTGTAATAAGTTGGCTCTTTCTTGTTAAGTATAGATGCACCTGAAGAAAACAGAAAATTTTCTATAAGGCGTCCTCGCGCATCTAAACGAGAGTCGCCCCATAAAGGGCTATGAGCGTTCACATCACCGACAACTATGTATGGCGGAGGAAGTTCATCAATGAAGCTTTGAAACTGTGTCTTGGAAAGTTGATAACAAGGAGGGACGTAAATCGAACTAATTGTGACTAGCTTACCGAACAGTATTGCTCGAACAGCAACTGCCTCAAGGGAAGTTCGGAGGTTCAATTCTTGACAGGCAACACCTTTATCTACTATTATAGCGACACCGCCCGACGAGGCGGTAGCGTCGTCGCGGTCCTTGCGAAAAATGGCATAGTGCCTTAAAAAGTTTGTGTTCTCTGCTTTGAGATGCGTCTCCTGGACACACAGCACCCTCGGACTATATTTAAGAAGGAGCTCTTTGACATCATCAAGGTTATGAAGGAGACCCCTAACGTTCCATTGTAATATTTGCGTGTTCATATTGAAAAGGAGTTTGTGCTGTGTGTTCAGAAGATGAAGACTAGCTCACGGTGCCCTTTCCAGGCGCCGTGACGCGAGGTTTCTCTTTTCTGGAGCGGTCGAGAGATTCCCGCCGCTCCTTAGGCGCAAGTGGCGCCGTCTGGCTGGTTGTTGTGTCCATAGCCTCTTGTGAGGCGCTGGACACGCGCTCTTGCGAGCGGTTGGTGTGTCGTGACGGCCTCGTCTCGTGGGACGAGACCCTTGAGGCCACCAGCCCGGAGGTCGATGGCCCCTTGTTCTGAGATGGCGGAGCAGCACTAGCTGCAGCCGCCGAGGGGGCGGATGGCGTCACCGCCGGCTCACTGTGTGTGGGCCTGACAGCCGCCGGAGGCCGTTGTGGCGCTGCCCCCTGACGCGCCACTTCGGCAAAGCTATTCTTCGGCAGGTAGGACACCCGCCTTCGCGCTTCTCTGAATGATATGTTCTCTTTGACTTTGATCGTTACTATTTCTTTCTCCTTCTTCCAAGATGGACAGGAACGCGAATACGCGGCGTGCTCCCCATCACAATTTACACAGTGTGGCGCGTTCTCACAAGATTCAGATGGATGTTCATCGGCACATTTGGCACAGGTTATGCGGCCTCGGCAGTTCTGAGAACTGTGGCCAAACCTCTGGCATTTGAAGCAGCGGAGGGGATTCGGGATATAGGGCCTGACTCGGATCTTTACATAGCCTGTCTCGATAATCTCGGGAAGTACACTTGAGCCGAATGTTAGGATTAGATGCTTGGTTTGAATCTCTTTACCATCACGCCTTATCTTAATTCTTTTCACATTGATGACATTCTGGTCACTCCATCCCTCCAAAAGTTCAGTCTCAGTTAGCTCCATTAGATCATCATCGGAGATGACACCACGAATGGTGTTCATAGAACGGTGTGGGGTGACACTCACTGGAATGGCCCCGAAAGACACAAGATTGGGTAGCTTTTCGTATTGCAGTTTATCACGGAGTTCAAGAAGTAGATCACCGCTTGCCAATTTGGAAACTTTGTAGCCTGGGCCAAAAGCCTCCATCAGTGATTTCGCAACCAGAAAAGGTGAGACTATTCTTGCTGACTTTTCTGCTTTCTCGGAATGTATAACATGAAATCTTGGGAAATTATCAACTTGGCGGCCAAAAAACTTAAAAACTTCTTCGGTGCGCCCTCGTTTATGAGGGCGATCAGGGAGTCGGGGGAATGACGAAAAAGCCATAAAGGTAACGATGATTTCGGCAGCTATGCCAGCCACCCACCACCGAGCCCAACAAGGGGACGCTACGAGACCCGAAGGAGACGCAGACGCCAGCTGTACATAGCCACTATAACCTAATATAATAGACCCAAGGTTGGATAGATTACACCAGGTTAACCCTTGCTGCCTGGAAAATTGGAAGTAAAACGAAGCGAAGAGAAGACAGGAGAGATGGAAAGTGAGAGAGAAAGACGAAGGTTGGAGGGAGAGAGACAGGAAAAGGCAACTACCGATTTCCCCCGGGTGGGTCAGCCCGGGGGTGCCGTCTACGTGAAGCCGAGGCCAAAGGGGTGTGTTGCCTCCGCCGAGGGGCCATAAAGGTCCAAGCACTCAGCATTGGCTCAACCCCCAGGATCCCCTTTTCCCCGGACACGGCTAAGCCACGCACGGTTAAGCGTGGGAGGGTCCGACCCCCATGTGCTCGGGTCCGTGGTGTCGCAACCCACCAAACGCCTGCTTGCGCAGACGCCCCTGCGGGGGCTGGTTAGACATATATGTTGTGCACAAGATTGAATAAAGATCATTGAGTATAGGATTCTTCCGTTTATAGAATGTTATTAGAGATTTTACAACGCTCAAAGAGTCTGTAAATATAACGGCTTTTGGTAGCTTTGTTTTCTTAATATGCTGTACAGCTGACATTACTGCGTATGCCTCTGCAGTGAAAATACTTTTTTCCGGGTGCAGGACATTCGACTCCGAAAACGATATGCCAACGGCTGCATAGGACACACCAGTATGAGACTTAGATGCGTCAGTGTAAAATTCTGGGCACGAATATTTTGCCTGAAGTTCGCGAAAATGCATACGAATATGTGCTTCTGGAGCGTGTTTTGTAACATCATATGTGACACAAACGATGTGTCACATTCTATGACCTGCCAGTGCCACGGCGGCAAGAGCTTCGCTGGAGCAATTAAATGATGATCGAGGAGTGGGATGCCCATTTCTTTGCTGAGCTCCCTTACACGCAATGAAAAGGGTTGTCTCGCGGCTGGTCGGTTCTGGAAAAGCACTGCACATGACGTATCGTTTATGGTCGAATGTGAAGGATGTGCACAGTTTGAAT
The DNA here is from genome assembly GCF_013339745.2 of Dermacentor silvarum. Taxonomy (NCBI): domain Eukaryota; kingdom Metazoa; phylum Arthropoda; class Arachnida; order Ixodida; family Ixodidae; genus Dermacentor; species Dermacentor silvarum. Next base: position 394,633,214 of record NC_051154.1, on the reverse strand, counting down.
GCACTTTTAGAAAATATGTAAAACTGCAGTAGGATCGCTGCAGATGCAGAGACCACTGATTAGACTCTACGTAGAGGCTTGGTATCGGACTTGTCCTGAAGGCACCGGTCGCGAGGCGAATTCCTAAATGATGAACTGGGTCCAGCATTTTCAAGGCACTTGGTGTAGCCGACTGATAGACTATGGATCCGTATTCTAAGCGCGTACATACGAGGCTCTTGTGCAAGGTCATAAGGCACTTCTTGTCACTGCCCCAGCTTGTGTGTGACAGAACTTTTAGTAGGTTCATCGTTTTTAGGCATTTTCTTTTGATGTATTTTATGTGCGCAATGAACGTTAGCCTGGAGTCTAGTATTACGCCCAAGAATTTGTGCTCGCTCTTCACCTGTAGACGTTCCCTATTGAGTTCTATGCTTGGTTGTGGGACCAACCCTCTCTTCTTCGAGAAAAGAACGCATGTGCTTTTTGTAGGATTTATTCTAAGCCCATTTTCGTCCGCCCATTTAGAAATCTTGTTTAAACCGATCTGCACTTGCCGTTCGCAAATTGCAAGGTTACAAGACCTAAAACCTATCTGAACGTCGTCTACGTAAACTGAGTAAAACATTGTATGCGGTATTGCTGAGCGCAAAGAATTCATTTTCACAATGAATAGCAAGCAACTAAGCACCCCACCTTGAGGATGATTGTTGGAGTTTAGTGGCGCAAGGGCCAGGTATGGCCAAAGAGCGCCATGACAGTATTAGTTCGTATCAAGACGATGGTAATGGCTTGTTAGTGGTAGGTGAATAGGGAATTATATGAACATTAGATGTGGCATGGCTGTAAAGGGGCCTAAAATCAGTCGCTGTAAAGTGCGTAAAATCTATAAGTAATAAGATTATGGCAATGAGTGATTATGAGTACTATGGACATGAACAATGCATTGCGAAAAAATGATACGAGTTACAAAAAATTTAAGATACAAGAATTGGCCAGAAGCACAAGTGCCTAAACAGAGCCCTTGAAACACAAGGGCCTGGAGGCATGTGCAGTTAAAAAACTATCGCAGCAACATCCTCTAGAGAGAGGATGCGCTACGAACTTATTGGACTAATAACATGTAACACAACATCTTTCAAGAAAGCAAGGACTGCGTTGGTGCTAAAAAGTGGTTCTTTACCGAGAAACATAGCGGGATGCAGGGGGACACAATAGCGATATGCGAGAGGAAAATGTTTCTTTCTTTCTCTTTCGGCTTCCCGACACTCCAAGAGGACGTGGAGGACGGTGAGCCTGTCGCCACATCTACCACATGTTGGAGGATCATTTCCATTCAATAGAAAATTGTGAGTACCATATGTGTGTCCTATTCTGAGACGACAGAATAGGACATCAGTTCGTCGTGTTTTAGTTGTACAGGGCCAGAACCCTACCTGTGGCTTAATCAAGTGGAGCTTATTAGTTGTTTCAGCGTCCCACAGACGCTGCCAGTGGCCTCGCAGTTTCCTTCGCAAAAAAGGCTTCAGATCTGTGGAGGAAATAGCAGCGGCAGGATTAATAGCTTGCGATGTAGTTGATGTGGCCAACTGGTCTGCTAGCACATTGCCCTCGATGCCTCTATGGCCAGGCACCCAGCATATTATTACATGTCTACGAGATTGGTAAATGTTACACAAGAGTGAGTAAAGCTCGATAACAACAGGATTCTTATGCTTTTGTAAAGATGTTAGCGCTTTTACAAGACTCAACGAGTCTGTGAATATTATTGCCTTTTGTAGTTTCAATTTCTCTATATGCTTCACCGCAGACAGTACTGCATAGGCTTCTGCGGTGAAAATGCTTGTTAGGGGGTTTAATACGTCGGATTTTGAAAAAGAGGGGCCAACCGCGGCGTAAGATACGCCAGCATGGGACTTGGATGCGTCGGTATAGAATTCCGAGCACGAGTACTTCGATTGAAGTTCGCGGAAATGCATTGCAATTTCGAGGTCGGGAGCATGCTTTGTGACCTCTACAAAGGATAGATCACATTCTATCACCTGCCACTCCCAGGGCGGTGACAGCTTAGCTGGAGGCATTAGGCGATGTTCTAGAAGTGGGACATCCATCTCTTCGCTAAGTTCTCTTACACGCAGTGAGAAAGGCCGCCTCATAGAGGGTCGATTATAGAAAAGCGTTGAACACTTCAAATCATTAAGGGTTGTAAAACAAGGATGTTCCCGATCGGAGTGCACTTTGAGAAAATAGGTGAAGCTGATGTATGTTCTCTGGAGGTGGAGTGACCACTCATTCGATTCCACGTATAAACTTTCGACGGGGCTTGTTCTGAATGCGCCAGTGGCCAGGCGGATACCTAGATGGTGGACAGGATCTAGCATTTTTAGCGCGCTAGGGGCGGCAGAGTGATATACTACGGCACCGTAGTCCAATCGTGACCGAATGAGGCTCTTGTGAAGATTCATTAAACACTTCCTGTCGGTGCCCCAGGATGTGTGAGATAAAATTTTCAGTAAGTTCATTGTTCTTAGACATTTCGCCTTGAGATGTTTTATGTGGTTGATGAAAGTAAGCTTACAGTCAAGTATGATGCCTAAAAATTTGTGATCTTTGTTTATAGGTATTTGTTGTCCATACATTTCGATAGTGGGATCTGCAACGAGACCTTTCTTCCTGGTGAAAAGAACACAAGAACTTTTGTGGGGGTTTATTTTGAACCCGTTTTCGTCTGCCCACTTTGACACTTTGTTCAACCCCTGCTGTACCTGTCTCTCGCACACTGCGAGGTTACAGGACTTGAATCCTATTTGTATATCGTCCACATAGATGGAATAAAAAATAGCGGGTGGTAACGAAGCACGAATCGTGTTCATTTTAACGATAAAGAGTGTGCAGCTGAGCACGCCTCCCTGGGGTACACCAGTTTCCTGCACAAAAGGTCGTGATAGAACATTGCCAACTCGGACACGGAATGTGCGATTCAGCAGATAACTTTCAATCATATTTAACATATTACCACGTATACCAAAGTGGGAGAGGTCTCTCAGTATTCCAAACCGCCACGTGGTGTCATAGGCCTTTTCCATGTCTAGGAATACAGACAGAAAGAACTGTTTGTGAACAAAAGCTTCGCGTATCTGCGCCTCGATACGTATCAAATGGTCAGTGGTGGACCGACCCTCGCGAAAGCCGCACTGGTATGGGTCAAGCAGTTTGTTTGATTCAAGGAAATGTAATAGGCGACGGTTTATCATTTTTTCGAAGACTTTGCAGAGACAGCTTGTTAGCGCTATCGGCCGATAACTCGATACAGACGATGGATCCTTCCCCTGCTTCAGGATAGGGATCACTATGGCCTCTCTCCAGGCAGAGGGGAGCTCGCCGGAGATCCATATAGAGTTATACAGACAGAGAAGGGTTTTCTTCGTTTCAGAGGGCAGGTTCTTCAACATTTCATATAATATGCGGTCAGGGCCTGGGGCAGATTGGTTGCAACAAGCGAGTGATGCCTGAAGCTCTGCTAAAGAGAAAGGCAAGTTATAAGGCTCGTTCCCGGTGCTCTTTCGGTCTAGTTTTTGTTTTTCTATTGCTGCTTTGTGTTTTGTAAATTCTGGGGAATAGTGCAATGAACTGGACACATGTTCAAAGTGTGCACCCAGGTGGTTTGCTTGGTCTTCCAAGCTGTCGCCCTGTGTGTTTACCAAAGGGAGTGAATATGTTTGTCGTCCTCTCACCTTGTTAACCCTGTTCCAGACTTTGGCCTCATCTGTATACGAGTGTATACTTGATAAAAACTTCTGCCAGCTCTCTCTTCTGGCCTGTCGGCGCGTTCTCCTGCCTTCGGACTTTACCTTCTTAAAATTGATAAGATTCTCTGCAGTAGGAGAATCGCGTAGCAACCCCCACGCTTTGTTCTGTTTTCTACGAACGTTCCTACATTCGTCGTTCCACCATGGGACACGGCGTTTGCATGCCGCACCACTTATTTCGGATATGCATTTAGAAGCGTCATCAATTATGAAGGAAGTAAAATATTCCACAGCAGCATCAGTTCCTAACGAAGACATGTTGGCCCAGGAGATGCTACTAGTAAGATTTCGAAATTTCTCCCAATCCGCTGTGTCAATCTTCCACCGAGGGGCTTGTGGTGACGGCTCAGTTTTGGTTGTTCGCAGTAGTATTGGGAAGTGATCGCTCCCGTACGGATTTTTGGTAACTTCCCATTTAAGTTCAGATAATAGAGACGGGGAAGCTATGCTAAGATCAATAGAAGAAAAGGTTCTGTTTGCGACACAGTAAAATGTAGGTTCCTTCTTGTTCAGGAGACACGCGCCAGAGGAGAAAAGAAATTGTTCAACAAGACGACCTCGCGCATCGATACGAGCGTCGCCCCACAGACTACTGTGCGCATTGAAATCGCCAAGAACAAGATAGGGTTCTGGCAATTCATCTATAAGGGACTGAAATTCGTGTTTATGTAAGTGGTAATGGGGGGGTATGTAAAGCGAGCAGATGGTGATGAGCTTGTTTAGAAGAACAAGTCGAACTGCCACTGCTTCAAGGGGCGTTTGTAGCTGCAAACGTTGACATGCTATGCTTTTGTGAATTACAATGGCAACACCGCCTGATGATGCGATGGCATCATCGCGATCTTTACGAAACGTAACATACTGTCGGAGAAAATTTGTATGTTTCGATTTTAAGTGCGTTTCCTGTACACACAGCACTTTTGGATTGTGTTGGTAAATAAGTTCTTGGACATCGTCGAGGTTCCTAAGAAGGCCTCTGACGTTCCATTGAATGATTTGTGTATCCATAATGAAAGTAAATTGGTGCTGTGTGTACTAAACAAGGAAATGTTGCTTTAGATTACAGAGCCCTTTCCAGGCCCCGTAACTCGAGATTTGTCCTTTCTGAAGCGGTCGAGGGAGCCTCGCCGCTCCTTAGGCGCTTGGTGCGCCGTCGGGATGGGTGTAGTGTCCATTGCCTCTTGTGAGGCGCCGGACACGCGCTCTTGCGAGCGAGATGTTTCGCGAGAAAGTCTCGCCGCGAAGGAGGAGACATTTGCGCCCACCAGCCCGGAGGTCGATGGGGCTGCCTTTGGGCCTGAGCTGTGCCGGCTGTTGCCAGCGCTAGCTGTGGCCGGTGAGGGTGAGGCAGCCTTGACTGCACCCACCGTGGGAGCTGCTGGCGGGCCTGCGGGTTTACTACGCGTAGCGCAGGCTGCCACCGAGGACTGTGACGGTGCCGGCAACCCTGAGGTAACCGGACTTGTTTGCTGGTTGGGTGGAGTGGACTTAGCTCCTTCCACCTTGGGGGCAGGAGCCACAAGCGACAGCTCGCTGCGCGCGGGCTGGGCAGGTGGCAGTAGCCGCTGCGACGCTGCCCCTTGACGCGCCGCATCAGCATAAGTGGTAGTGTGGAATGGTGAGCACCTTTTGCGTGCTTCCCTGAACGATATGTTTTCACGGAATTTCAGTGTTAGAATTTCTTTCTCTTTTTTCCAGCTTGGACAAGACCGGGAGTAGGCTGGATGATCACCATCGCAATTTATGCAGTGAGGTGTAGCCTCGCAATTGTCTGAGGCATGGCCTTGTGCTCCACACTTGGCACAGGTGAGTCGACCACGGCAGCTCTGCGAGCCATGGCCGAATCTTTGGCATTGGTAGCATCGCCTAGGATTTGGGATATATGGTCTTACTGCTATTTTTGTGTAGCCGGTTTCGATGCTTTGTGGCAAGACACTTAATTCAAAGGTAAGTATCAGGTGTTTCGTGGGAATTTCTTTGTTGTCCCGTCTCATAACAATGCGCTGCACATTCGTGACATTCTGCTCCTTCCATCCTTCCAACAATTCGGTTTCAGATAAGTCGATGAGGTCTGCTTCTGACACTACCCCCCGTACTGTGTTCATGGACCGATGCGGTGAAACAGTAACTGGGACATCACCAAAGGTAACAAGTTTGCCGAGTCTATTGTATTGTTCTCTATCACGTAGTTCAAGGAGAAGGTCCCCACTTGGCATTTTGGTGACCTTGTAGCCAGGGCCTAGCGTGTTGGTCAAGCTTTTTGCAACTACAAATGGGGATATGGTTCTTGCTAGTATTTCAGTTCTTTCACTGTGGACTACTTGAAATCGTGGGAAAATGTCTTTAGGTCGGGTGAACAAGTTTATAATCTCATCGGTGCGTCCCCTCTTCTGAGGGAGACGATCAAGAAGCCTAGGAAAAGCGGGTGTTCCCATAGCAATTTGGTGTAGTTCGGCAGCAATGGCATCCACCCACCTCGGAGTCCAACAAGGGGACGCTGCAGCACTTAACGTGTAAGGCTGCAGGCGCCAGCCGTACATTGCCGCTATAACCTTATATACAAACCCAAGAGAGGGCACCTACACAAGGTTAACCCAAGCCGCCTATGAAAATTGAGGAAGTAACTGAAGAGAAGAGGAGACAGGACAGTTAGGACAGAAAAATAGAGAAGAAAAAGATCGGAGAGGGGGACAGGAAAAGGCGACCACCGATTTCCCCCGGGTGGGTCAGTCCGGGGGTGCCGTCTATGTGAAGCAGAGGCCAAAGAGGTGTGTTGCCTCCGCCGGGGGGCCTTAAAGGTCCCAACACCCGGCATCGGCTCAACCCCCAGGATCCTCCTTTCCCCAGACACGGCTAAGCCGCGCACGGCTACACGCGGGAGGGTCCAACCCTCGTGTGCTCGGGTCCGTGGTGTCGCAACACACCAAACGCCTGCTGACGCAGACGCCCCTGCGGGGCCACCTTGAGGAACACCGGTCTCCTGGATGAATGGCCTGGACAGAGCAGTGCCAACTCTCACACGGAATGTGCGTTTAGACAGGTAGCTCTCGATTATGTTTAGCATGTTTCCGCGGATACCCATCGAAGAAAGATCCTGTAAAATTCCATATCGCCAGGTAGTGTCGTAGGCTTTTTCCAAGTCTAGAAATACTGACAAGAAGAATTGTTTGTATATAAACGCATCTCTTATATTTGACTCTATGCGGACAAGGTGATCTGTCGTTGACCTATCTTCCCGGAAACCGCACTGGTACGGATCTAGTAATTTGTTGGTTTCTAAATAGTGGATTAGGCGCCGATTTATCATCTTTTCAAGGAGCTTGCACAGACAACTAGTCAGTGCTATTGGTCTGTAGCTACTGGCCAAGGATGGTTCTTTTCCCTCCTTGAGGATGGGGATTACAATGGCTTCCCTCCAAGAAGACGGAACGTACCCTGCTTCCCATATTGCGTTAAACAGTGAGAGGAGCGTGATTAGGGCTTCAGGATGTACGTGTTGGATCATTTCATATGAGATGCGATCAGGTCCTGGAGCAGACTGATTACAGGAGATCAGTGCCGCGCGCAGTTCAGGCATACTGAAAAAACTGTTGTACCCTTCAGTGGGCGTGCATTTGCGTTCGAGTGGCTTTCTTTCTATAATCTCTTTATGTCTCAAGAATGTTTGCGAGTAGTGTGCAGAACTAGATACAAGTTCAAAGTGGGCCCCAAGAGAATTCGCTTGATCTTCTATGCTGTTCCCTTGGTTATTTACTAACGGCATCGTGTGTGTCTGCCGTCCTTTTATCTTCCTCACCCTGTCCCAAGCTTTTTTCTCATCTGTATATGAGTTAATGCCTGTTAGGTACTTCTCCCAGCTTTCCCTTTTCGCCTGTCGGCGTGTTCTCCTTCCCTGGGACTTTATGCGCTTGAAGTTAATCAAGTTGTCTACAGTTGGAGACTCTCGTAAAAGCCCCCAAGCTTTGTTTTGGTTTTTACGCGCCTTCCTACATTCCTCATTCCACCAGGGAACACGTCGCTTATTAGAAAATCCATTTGTTTGCGGGATGGACTTACAAGCAGCATCAATAATGAATGCTGTGAAGTACGCCACTGCGTCATCAATGCTGGAGGCCGCGATGTCATCTCGTTTCAAATGTGTACATTTTCGAAAACATTCCCAGTCGGCTTTGTCGAGTTTCCATCTGGGTATATGCGGAGTATATTCTACCTGTTTCGTGAGGTTTAGGACTATTGGGAAGTGATCACTGCCGTACGGATTTTTGATCACCCTCCAATCTAAGTATGGCATCATAGCTGCAGAGGATATGGTTAAGTCTATAGAGGAATAAGAGTGATGCGTGGTACTATAAAAGGTGGGATCCTTCTTATTCAAGAGGACCGCACCAGAACACAAAAGAAAGTTTTCAATTACACGGCCCCTTGCGTCGCAGCGCGGGTCACCCCAGAGAGTGTTATGAGCATTTAGGTCTCCTGTCAATATGTATGGCTCGGGGAGCTGATCTATTAGTTTCTCAAACTCTCTAAGCTCCAGACGAAAATCAGGTGGGACATAGAGAGAGCAGACGGTCACAAGCCTGTCAAAGAGTATAGCTCTAATGGCTACTGCCTCTAAATTTGTTTGTAGGCGCAGGTGCTGGCAAGCAACAGACCTTTGTGCTATAATTGCCACACCACCAGATGTCGCGAGGCCATCCTCACGGTCTTTTCGGAATATGGAATATTGCTTCAAAAACTTGTTTGGGTGGATTTTAGGTGCGTTTCCTGTACGCAGAATAACCGTGGTTGAAAATCGTATAGGAGTTCTTTGACGTCGTCTAAATTATGCATAAGCCCTCTGGTATTCCATTGAATTATTTGGGTATCCATTTTCGTAAGAAATAAACAGAGCTATCTGCGTACAAGGAAATTCTACGCTTATGAAGCTTTTCCTGGAGCAGTCACTCGAACCGCTTTTCCTTTTCTTGAGCGGTCAAGTGAGCCCCGTTGCTTCTTCGACGCTGAGAGCGCCGAGGAGCATTGTGTAGTGTCCATTGCCTCGGAAGAGGCACTGGATGCCCGCCTGTGCAGGCTTTGTGACCTTGCTAGAGGCCTCGCCACACGTGGAGAGGCTCCCTGACCCGACAGCCCAGAGGTTGAAGGGCCCTGTTTGGAGAGGGGCGGAGTAGATTTACCCACTGCCGCCAAGGGGACAAATGGCAGAACCGCCGGCTCACTGTGCGTGGGCCGAAGGGGTGCCTGAGGCTGTTGCGGTGCTGCCCCTTTACGCGCCGCATCAGCGTATCTTGTGCCTCTCAGGAATGACATGCGTTTTCGTGCTTCCCCGAATGAAATGTTTTCTTTTACTTTCAATGCAATAATATCCTTTTCTGTTTTCCAAGACGGGCACGAGCGCGAGTATGCGGCATGCAGAAGCCATAGTCACTCCGATACTTAAACAAGGCAAAGACCCGCCCTTAGCCAGCAGCTACAGGCCAATAGCTGTAACAAGCTGCCTGTGCAAGCTGTATGAAAAAAATGATAAACCGACGTTTAATCAGTTTCCTAGAAAATCACAAAATACTAGACCCCTTCCAGTGTGGCTTCCGAGAAGGCAGGTCGACAATAAACCACCTTGTTCGCATCGAGGCAAGCATCAGAGATGCGTTTATTCATAAATAGTTTTTACTTTCTGTATTTATAGATTTAGAGAAAGCGTACGACACGACATGGCGCTTCGGGATTCTACGAGATTTTTCTGCGATAGGGGTCCGCGGAAATATGCTAAACACAGTCGCAAGCTACTTGTCTAACCGCACGTTTCGCGTAAGAGTGGGCAATGTTTTATCTAGAACATTCACCCAGGAGGCTGGCGTGCCGCAAGGGGGTGTACTTAGTTGCACACTCTTCATTGTGAAAATGAACTCCCTGCATACAGTTATTCCACGCAGCATGTTTTATTCTGTGTATGTCGATGTACATATATGTTTCAAATCATGTAACATCGCTATCTGTGAACGACAGGTGCAGCTTGGATTAAACAAATTGTCTAAATGGGCGGATGTAAATGGGTTCAAGATAAACGCACAGAAAAGTACATGCGTACTCTTCTCAAACAAAAGAGGCGTGACACCGGTGCCAAATCTCACGATCAATCGAGAGGAACTATCCATGAGCAGTGAACAAAAATTCCTGGGCATTATTCTGGACTTTAAGCTTACCTTCATCCCCCATCTTAAATATCTGAAGACAAAGTGTCTGAAGACTATGAACCTTTTAAAAATTCTCTCGACCACAACATGGGGTAGTGATCGAAAATGCCCCCTAAACTTGTACAACAGTCTTGTCCGCTCACGCCTTGATTACGGAGCTATAATTTATAACTCCGCAATGCCAAGTGCATTAAAAATACTAGACCCCCTTCACTATTTAGGTATCCGCCTCGCAATCTGTGCTTTCCGAACAAGCCCGATCCAGAGCCTCTATGTAGAGTCGAACCAATGGTCACTCCATCTGCAGCGTTCATATAGCAGTTTCACGTATTTTCTGACAGTACGAGCAAACAATGAACATCCTTATTTCACCATAAACAATATGACCGTTGCTGCACTCTTCCATAATCGACCTGCAGCGAGGAAACCGTTCTCTTTACGTGTAAGGAATCTTAGTGAGCAAATGGGTGTTCCAGTGCTTGAACGTCGTCCTGTGGCTCCTGCTAAACTGTTACCGCTGCCATCATAGAGTGTGACACATCGTTCGTAGAGGTCACGAAACACGATCCAGAGGTACACAATAAAATGCATTTCCTAGAGCTTCAATCCAAGTACTCGTGTACAGAGTTTTACACAGACGCTTCTAGGTCACATGCCGGGGTTTCTTATGCAGCCGTCGGCCCATCTTTCTCGGGATCCGGTGTACTCCACCCGGTAACGAGTATATTTATTTGCTGAGGCCTATGCACTATTGTCGGCTGTGAATCATATAACGAAAACAAAACTTCAAAAAACAGTTATATTTACAGACTCTCTAAGCGTTGTGAAAGCGCTGATGTCACTCTGCAAACACAAAAATCCTGTACTCATTGAGCTCTTTTCCACCCTATGCAGAGCGTATTTAGCAAACGGCATGTAATAATATGCTGGGTGCCGGGCCATAGAGGCATTGAGGGTGATGTGCGAGCAGACCAAATGGCCACATGAGCTACATCACACACTAGTAATCATACAGTAGCTGTTCCTGCAACAGACTTGAAACCTTTCTTGCGAAATAAACTGGGAAGCCACTGGCAACGCTTGCGGGACGCTGAAACAAATAATAAACTTCACATGATTAAACCACAGTTAGGTTTGTGGCCCTCAGCTACGAAAACACGACGAATTGATGTCCTGTTCTGTCGTCTCAGAATAGGACACACGTACGGCTTCCACAATTTTTGCATACTGGTGATGAACCACCAACCTGTGGTAGATGTGGTGAGAGGCTGACCGTCCTCCACGTCCTGCTGGAGTGTCGGGAAGTCGAAACGGAGAGAAGAAAACATTTTCCTGTAGCATACCGCTGTCATATCCCTCTTCATCCCGTGATGTTTATTGGTGAAGAAGCACTTTTTAACGCCAAAGCAATCCTCGGCTTTTTGAACGATGTTGTGCTACATGTTATTAGCCTAATAAGTTCGTAGCGCATCCTCTCTCCAGAGGATGCCGCTGTGATAGTTTTTTATAGCACATGCCTCCAGGCCCTTGTGGTTCAAGGGCTCTGTCTAGGCAGTTGGGCTTCTTGCCAATTTTCATTTGTGTATCGTAGCAATATTTCGCAGTATATTTTTCATGGTAATAGTACACTTCATTACATAATCTTATTACATGTAGATCTTAGGCATTTTACAGCAACTAATTTTAGGCCCCTTTACAGCCACGAACATGTACCTATCAGAATCCATCACTCCACTACGAACTTATTACCACTGGCATGGCGCTCTTTGTCCATACCTGACCCTTTCGCCAGTAAACAACATACATTCATTCAAACTTTTCAGGACAGAATCGTTTTACTTGAGCAAAGGCTAGCGCAGTAGGTTGAAAAAATTGAAACTCGGCTTATTTAGACACAAACTAAAAAACGCGCCATCCGATGCAAAGCTTCTTGCCTAGAAAACGTTTCTTCTGTTGCATACGCGAGCGTAATTTGGGATCTCCACTATAAAAAGGATAAGCACAGGCTCGAGATGGTACGGAGGCGGGCAGTACGGTTTATATTTAACAAATATAATAAAACAGATTCAACGTCATCCATAATGCTGGAAAACAAGATTCCCACTTTAGAGAACCACAGAAAAATAGCGAGACTTAAATTTTTATTCTTGATTTATCACAACAAACTGAATGTGAATGCGCGCGCATATATTCAGCCATTTCTGTCGCGCACGTCGAGAAATCCAAAAGCACATAATCTACTTCCGTGCCAAACACGCACTAACCTTTCCAAGTACTCAGTTTTTCCGCGCACTATTACTGATTGGAATTCATTGCCTGATACAATTATTTCATCAGAATCTGCAAGTGCTTTTGAAAGTGCGCAGCTTGTTTCATTACTATTTTAGTATTTTGTCTCATTTTTTTTGGGGGGGGGGGGGGTAATGTAGATGTTTTATTGATGCAGTGTTATTTTATAATTTGCAAACATTGAATTTGTGCACCCGGCGTATTTCGGGGGAGTGTTCCTTTTTGTTGATTTTTTATGCATTTTCCTGCTCTTATATGTATTGCACTCGTTTGGGTGCTGTATTAATTTTAATATCTGGGCAGGTTGCACCGGTTTCATTTAATGGTTCTGGTTACACTGATTCGTTTGCTTTGTTTTCTTTTTATTATTATTATTATTATTATCATCCACTTTGTGTTCTTGTGTGCCGCGCGGCTTCATTCGTGCCACCAAACTGTAAAAACTATTTCCCACCTGCATGGTCCTTAGTAACAGCACTATACTGTAAGTAAAAAAAAATATTTAAAGAATAAACTTCATCCGAGCCTAGCAGTACCATTAACCTGGCTTACTATGCAAGCTTTTCCCTTTCCCGCTCTCTCTCCAAGTATGCGAACTTCCACGAGCCAAGAGTGTCAAGTCTATTATTCACTCGTTTCGTGAATGCGTTACTAAGTAGTTCGTTTGGAAAAGGAAAGGGTGGCACTATCTTTTGCAGCCCTTGAGGGAGCACGGCTAAGCGGCAACGGGGAGGGGAAAGTGGAAGAAAAGGAGGTGGTGCTGGTTCGATGCGTTGGTTCTTGTACCCATTAGCTCCCTCCTCTCCACAATTCCATCTACACCCGCCACGGTGGCCTAGCGGCTACGGCCTTGCACTGCCATGTCCGAGGTCGCCAGATCAAACCCCGTCCACGGCGTCCGAATTTCGATGGGGGCGAAATGCAAAACCCCCGTGTCCCACGCATTGGAAGAACGTTAAAAACCCGCCGGTGGCCGAAATTAATCCGAAATCCCCCAGTACGGCTTTCCTCATAATCAAATGGTGGTTTTGCTACGTAAACCCCCAGAATTCACTACCACAAAAATAAAGATGAACTTAGGTAACAGAACACGCCCTTGTTTATCCAATATTGTAAGCTCCACAGTTTATTGTTTTCAAAACCACCCCAATTAATCCGAAAGCTTGTATTACCTTGTTGCTGCCGAGTAATCTGATACGCTTAACGAAACACACCGAGTTCAATTAAATCAATGTTCTATCCACACCACGTCAAGTTACCTCTTACATTCACATGTAACAAATTTCACAAAGCCCCTCCTGGTCGAATTTGCTAGCTACCTCCATTCCCATTCTCTGCGATTGCTCTTTTTTGTGTGTGTGTGTCGTCAAACCAAATAACTAAATAAAAATATCGCAAAAAATTATGGACGCTGACTTGGAAGTTTTTCAAGAATATTAGGCGTTACTCACTACAAGATTGCGAGCGCTGTGTACAAAATAACCGGTGCGACCTGTAAGTGTGTTCACATCGCGGCAAAAGCAGTAATTTCAAAAAGCGCCTAAAGTAAAGAGTGTAAAGTCAAAAAGCAGAATAACACTTTCAATTTAAATGTGGGGTACAGCAGTTTTGTGTAGCCATTAATGTATTCACTGACACAAGACTTTCATTATCGCGAATAAAAAGAGAAATATCACACGGCCGTATCTAGTCTTCTATTTATTTAGTTTACTGAAATCTCAAGAATTTAACGTATGGATTCAAAACATAACCAGTAGTACAAGCATGCAATAATTTCTGGCGTGCGGTGTCCATTCCGTTCTTGTGAATGATTTCGATAAGAAAAACAATGCGGCGATTGTGTTCAGAGGGCGAGTACGATAGATACGCACCTGATGACTTTAGCCTGTACTGTGTTCGGCAGCGTAGTTTAATATCTGTTGACTGTTGATCAAGGCTTGCCAGATTCGTGATAATTTCAAGCAGCGCAATATGAGTTTGACTTGAACAAAATCGGCCGAAGTAGAGTTTTCATTCGCGTCAACAATTTATTCAAATCTTAGTGTTGTGCACTTTTCAACGTAGAAAGAAAGAGCGACTGTCATCAGGTTCCCAAGTGATGTGCTTTATTGCATTCTCCTGGTCGGATCACAGCTGAAGAATCAGGTCGGGAGTTGGTCGACGCCGAACAAAGCTAGTGAAATTTCATAGTAGCCATTCCTTGCTCAAAATATCAATAATCTTGTTGAAAATTAACAAGAAAGGTATTTTCCAACCATATTAATGTAGGCCACACGCTATTAGACCGAGGTATCGTTCTCAAAATTATGGGGTTTTACGTGCCAAAACCTCGATCTGATAATGAGGCACGCCGTAGTGGGGTACTCCGAAAACTTGGACCTCCTGGGTTTCTGTAACGTGCACCTAAATCTAAGTACACGGGTGTTTTCGCATTTCGCGCCCATGGAAATGCGGCCGCCGTGGCCAGGATTCGATCCTGCGACCTGGTGCTCAGCAGCCCAACACCATAGCCACTGAGCAACCACGGCGGGTGAGGTATTGTTCCCATTCACTGTGTTCGTGTACCCACGTTCCCATTTACTGTTTTCGTGTAACCACCCCAAAACCCTGCACGCCCTCCCCGTCCCCCCTCCCCTTTGCAAACGCTGACAGAGGTTATTGAACGGAATTAGAAGAACAGGAAATCTTCGGAATAATCGCAAAGCGAAGTTCCCTCAGTTTCGGTGAATGTTTTCTGCCTTTGAAGTGGACGCGCCTGATATTGGAACAAGAGCCACTCTCGTGGAGCGCATGAAATACCTCGCCCCTTATCTCAATAGGTTTCCCTGGTGTACAGTCAATGATTCTACAAATGTAGTCAGCTGCTCGACAATATTACATGTCAATGTGGGAGTGGCTCTGTGGATGCTTTTCTTCAAACACGAGTTCTTACGAGGGGGCGCCTAGAAAGTTCTTGGCATGACCAGGAAATGGTGACCGTGAGTCGAAATTTTGTTGTCAGTTCTCGACTTGTCTTCCTTGAGGCCCATGCATGTATGCCATCACCCTCGGAGTTTCATTATTAAACTTTGGTAGAACGCTTCGTCCTGATGCTCAAAAAAAGTCTCTTACCGCGCCCATGACTGCTTCATCACAAGGAAAACGACTTACACCAAGGGGCTTTTCCATCTGTTGGAATAGGTGGTAGTTAGAGGGAGTCAAATCAGGGGAATAGGGCGGGTGCTGAAGCAGTTGGAAACCAGAGGAGTGAATTTCAGCCATCGCAACCGCCGATGTGTGTACTGGCGCATTGTCCTGGTGAAACAGCACCGCTTTGCGGAGCATCCCACGCCGTTTTTCCTTAATTGCTGACCTCAGACGACGAATCTGAGCTTCATAGTATATTCCCTGTTGATGGTTCGACCTTTCGGGTGGAATTCGAAGAGAATGACACCCCTGCAATCGCCGAACACTGATGCCATAACCTTGCCAGCAGATGGAACCACCTTTGCTATTTTTGGGAGGTGGAATGTTTCCACTGTTTCGAGCCTTTTTTTTTGACTCGGGATGAAAGTTGTGCACCCAAGTTTCATCCATTGTAACGAATCTCTGCAGGAAAATACTAATATCAGCCTCAAACGGTTTGAGATTTTCTGCAGAGTGAAGTTCTCTCAGACTTTTGTACTCTGATGTCAAAAGTCAGGGCACCCAACGGGCCGAAAGTTTATGCATGTTCAGGAGCTGTGATAGCATATGGCCAACCCTCTCCACTATATGCCCACACATTCTGCAATGGGCCGCTGTGTGACACGTCGATCAGTCATTACAATGTCTTATACTTTTGAGGCATTTTCATGTGTGCATGCTGTTGAGGGACGACCACTACGCGCAGCATCTTCAATTAATGTCTGGATTCGCTTGAAATTGGCAACCCCGTTTTTCACCACAGCATAAGGATGATGATGATGATATATGTTGTTTTCTGGCGCAAGGGCCAGCTATGGCCAAAGAGCACCAAGACGTGGTGTACTGAGTGAGAAATGGTGTGATTAATGACAGTGGGTAGGTGTAGGGTGGCTGTAAAGGGGCCTAAAATCCTGCGCACTAAAGGTGCGTATAAGACAAAATTAATAAGATCATGACAATGATGTAATAGGGGCGCAATGAATATAATATGGTATAAAAAAGCTGTGAGCGATACTAGGCACTACTGCCTCACAGAGACCCTTAGAAGCAAGAGCCTGGAGGAGAGTGCATTTCAAAATGCTGTCGCAGCAGCGTTCTCTGAAAGAGGACCCTGCTACGAATCTCTCGGGCGAAGAACTTGCAAAATGTCGATGTCGGTTAAAAAGTCTATAACTGATTCGTGCTGAAATACCGGGTCATTATGTAAAAACATCGCTGGGTGTAGGGGTATATTCTCTCTATAGGCTTGGACAAAGTGTTTCTTTCTTTCAGGTTCTAGTAGTGGACACTGTACTAAGGATGTGAAGTACAGTAAGTACCTCCCCACATCTAGTACAGGTCGGGGGTTCGCCTCCAGACAACAAGTAATTGTGCGTGCCGTAAGTGTGTCCTATTCTGAGCCTACAGAATAGGACATCATTTCTTCTAGATTTCGTGGTGGATGGCCAGTTCCCTAAGCGAGGCTTAATTAAATGAAGTTTGTCTAGACTCTGGGCGTCCCACAAACGTTGCCAGTGGGGTCGAAGTCTCTTGCGTAGATACGGCTTCATATCGGGAACAGGGTCGGGCATGGATGTGTTTCCAGCTTTTGCGTCGATGGATGTGGCAATCTGGTCTGCCAGTACATTTCCCTCGATGTCTCGGTGTCCTGGCACCCAGCACACCACAACATGCTGCTCAGACGCATAAATATTACATAGTAATGAATAAAGCGTGTGTTGTGTTGTGTTGTGTTTAATGGCGCATAAGCAACTAAGGCTATCATGCGCCAACCACAAGGTGAAGTTTCTTTTCGACAGTTGGGTCACCTGATCAACAGTCCTAGTCTAGGCAAGGACCCCCAGGATCCCAACAAATTAAAAAACCTCAGTCTTCTTCTCGGAGAAGAGAAGGTGAATGAGGTGTATCATAATGTGAAATGAAGTGCAGGGTCAGATTCATAGTTTTTCGAGGACACCTGCTTCCCTTAAGAAGCTAAAAACGTATGCCATATTTACTAGTGCGTCTTCGCCTAAAATTAATGATGGATGAAAAGGAATGTGTTCATTGTAAAACAAAGTAAAATATTTTTTTCTCAGTGTTTCGAGTTTCGTGCATGATATTAATATGTGAATTACGGTAAGTTCATCTCCGCATTTTTCACAAACAGGCTTGTCTTGTTTTGTCAGTAGGAAATTGTGAGTAAGATGCGTGTGTCCAATGCGGAGGCGACATAATATGACTTCGATGAAGCGTTTTTGGTGTGAGCATGACTTCCATTCTTCTATGTTAGGTTTTACTAGATGTAGTTTATTGTTTACTTCTTTTTTCCATGTAGACTGCCATTTATTTCGCAGTTTATGGAACACTAATTTCATGGAATCTTTGTAAGGAATTCTCACATTTATGATTTCTTTATGCCGCGCTTTCGCAGCACATTCATCTGCTTTCTCATTGCCACTGATTCCGACGTGGCTCGGCACCCAACAAAATTTTATGTTGTGTCCTTGGCTTGTGGCTCTTCTTATGTTATGTAGGATGTTGCCGATTAATGGTGTAATTGCATTTCTAGGCTGAAGTGCTGTGAGTACACTTAGTGAGTCTGTGTAAATGATGCTGTTCTCAATGTTTTCATTTATTATTTTTTCTACAGCCACAGAGACTGCGTAACACTCGGCAGTGAAAATGGATGCACACTGAGGTAGGCGTACAGTTTTTTCCCAATTGCCTTGTATCACGGCACTTCCAACGTAGCCTGCTGTTTTTGAACCATCGGTATAAAATGCTGAGTGTTCCGCGTATTTTTCGTTTAGTGCTAAATATTCTTGTAATATATGTTCATGCGGTGTTTGTTTTTTCTGAAATTGCGTTAATGTGAAGTCGCACACAGAGGGCAGGCTATACCAAGGCGGGAGTGGATCGGGATTCTGGGCTATATGAGGCAATGTGTCCATTATATCTAATTCTTGGCATCTCTCTTCAAAGCGGAGAAGGAGTGGTCTTATTGCATGGGGTTTGTTCGTAAACAGTGTTCGCGATGGGCACCTTGTAACTATTTGGTAACAGATATGTTTTGGCAGTGAACGGATTTTTAGAATGTATGAGCATGTGAGCATAGTTCTTCTGTCTGAAAGTGGTGGTTCATTGGTTTCTACATACAGACTGTTTATGGGCGAGGTCTTGTATGCACCAGTTGAAAGACGTAAACCTAAGTTATGTACTGGGTCTAGGCGGTTCAAGTATGACTTCCTTGCTGAACCATACACTATGGAACCATAGTCTAAGCGGGAGCGTATAACGGAGCGATAAATTTGTAGAAGACATAGCCTATCAGAACCCCAGTGTTTGTGTGAAAGGACTTTAAGTATGTTCAGGGATCGAGATGCTTTCTTTTTAAGCGCGTTTATGTGCGGAAGGAAAGTGAGTTTTTTGTCAAAAGTTATACCGAGAAATTTGTGCTCATTTTGGACAGGTAATTCAGTTTCGTTCAGGTGTAGGGTGGGGTCTGTCTGTAAGCCTCGTTTGAGTGAGAAAAGGATGGCCACTGTTTTCTGTGGAGAAAAGCGGAACCCATTTCTGTCTGCCCATGTTGCCAGTTTATTTATTGTTAACTGTACTTGTCTTTCGCATGTTGATATGTTGGAGGACGTGCAAGCTATCTGAAGATCGTCGACGTAGACTGAATACATAATGGATCTTGGGATAATTTTGCTAATAGAGTTCATTTTTACAACAAAGAGTGTTGTGCTTAAAATACATCCCTGGGGTACTCCGTTTTCCTGAATGAAATTCTTTGAAAGCGTTGAGCCTAGGCGTACATGGAACGAGCGATTAGATAGGAAGTCTTTTAAGCAGTTCAGCATCCTGCCGCGGATGCCAAGCTCAGCCAGGTCTTTGAGAATCCCAAACCTCCAGGTTGTGTCATATGCCTTCTCTAAATCGAAAAAGACAGCAAGACAGTGTTGTTTGTGTATAAAAGCTTCTCGAACTGTATTTTCAAATCGAACAAGATGGTCAGTTGTGGAGCATGCCTTTTTAAAACCGCATTGATGAATGTCGAGAAGTTCGGGAACTTGTAGCACAAAGGTTAGTCTAATATTCAAGACACTTTCAAATGTCTTTGCAAGACAGCTGGTGAGGGCTATGGGCCTATAACTACTGGGGGAAGTTGGTGGTTTTCCGGGTTTCAAAAATGGAATGATAATGGCTTTCTTCCAGGCTTCAGGTATATTCCCCGTCACCCAAACTTTGTTAAAAAGTCCTAAAAGGGCCTCTACGGCAGGTTCGGAGAGATGAGCTAACATTTGATAATGTATCTCATCCGGACCCGGTGCAGTCTGTTTACCAGCGGACAGTACTCTATGGATTTCATGAACTGTAATTAAAGTATTGTAGGGCTCATTTGTGCTGCCATTTACCGGCAGTCTTTGTTTCTCAGCGGTATTTCTGAATTTTAAAAATGATTCTGTATAGTGTGATGAACTGGAAACTGCCGAGAAGTATTCCCCCAAAATGTCTGCCTGTTCTTCAATACTTGTCTGTATACCTGGGGCTGTGAGGAGGGGAATAGTGAATGGGGAGTAGCTGCCATTTAGGTTTCGAACCTTCTCCCACATTTGTTTTGATGTAGTTGAGCTGTTTATGGAAGACACGTAGCTTTGCCACGAATATTTTTCGGCATTGCGGCGGATGTATCGGGCTTTTGCTCTTGCTTTTTTAAAACTGATAAAGTTTTCCGCCGTTGGGTATCTGCGAAAAGTCCCCCAGGATTTGTTTTGTTTCTTTTTCGCTTCTCTACATTCTTGCGTATACCAAATTTTGTGGTTTTGTTTTACTACTCCAGAGGATTGAGAGATAGCTAGGCGCGCTGCGGCGATAATACAGTTAGTGAAAGCTTCATTAAGTTCGTCTATACTCAGATTATTCGAATTTATTTTTTCTAGGCTAGCCTTTTCTCGAAACAGTGCCCAGTCGGCTAAACGGAGCATCCACCGTCGTGGTTTCGTCGGTATTACTTCCGGTGAAGATGTTAGGCTGATTAGTACAGGTAGGTGATCGCTTCCATATGGGTTGTCTAGGACATCCCACTTAAGATCGGTAAAAATTGTGGGTGAACTAAACGATAAATCAATACAGCTCATTTTTCCTGAGCTAGGTGAACAATAGGTTGGTTTTCCCGTGTTTAGTAGACAGAGGTTATTACTCAGTATAAGATCCTCAATAACTTGACCTCTTGTATCGGTTTTGTCACTGCCCCAAAAGCTGGAGTGTGCGTTAAAATCTCCGACTATCAAATATGGCTTCGGTAACTGTTCTAAAAGGTCTTCCAATTCATGCATAGTTATTCCAAGATGTGGCTCCAGGTATACACAGCATACTGTGATTGTTTTGAATGTGTGCAGGATGGCTGCCACAGCTTCTAATCTGGTTTTAAGATGATGTTCTCGAGCTGCGACCCCATTTTTAACTATAATAGCAACGCCACCCGAGAGCCTGCTTGCCTGCTCTCGGTCGCGGCGGAAGACTTTATAGTTTTTGAGTATGTTTTCGTGTTTAGGACCTAAGTTTGTTTCTTGTAGACACAAGGCTACGGGTGAGTGTGTGGCTAGTAGGTCTTTTATATCATTTAGGTTATGTAAAAGTCCCCTGCAATTCCAGTGTATGAAAGCCATCTTGTAATTATATGTATCGAGTAAAAGAAGACTTAGGTAGTGTTTTTAGGCCCCGTGATTCGGGGCTTCTCTCTTTTGTGGCGTTCTAGGGAGCCCCGCCGTTCATTCGACGTCGACGGCACAGGGCTGCCTTGACTTGTGTCCATTGTATCCTCAGATACGCTGGACGTCCGTGCTGGACGCACGGGTGTGTTCGAGCTGGGCCTCGCCGTGTGGAGAGAGGCCTTGAGGCTTGCTGACCTGGGGGTCTGCACAGCCTGCTTTTGATGGGGTGGCGCAGCGCTAGCTGCTTCCACCGAAGGCGCTGGAGGCTCTGCCCCAGCCTCACTGCGTGTGACTTGGGCAGGCCCTGGGAGCCGCTGTGCTGCCGCGCCATTTTGCAGCACAACGGAATAGCTTTTTTTCTGCACCAACGAAAGTCGCTTCCGCGCTTCTCTGAAAGTGATATTTTCTTTTACTTTGAGTGTGATGATCTCTTTCTCTTGTTTCCATGTTGGGCAAGCACGCGAGTAAGCAGGATGACTGCCCTCGCAGTTTACACAGAGGTGTGGTTGAACTTCACAATTGTCTGAGGGGTGGTCATGGGAAGCACACTTAGCACATGTGGTTTGGCCCCGGCAGCTCTGTGAGCCGTGGCCATACCTTTGGCATTTGAAGCAGCGTCGCGGGTTGGGGATGTATGGTCGAAGTTTCAGTTTGGAGTAGCCTACCTCCACAGAGTCAGGCAGTATGCTCAATGCGAATGTTAGGACGAAGTGCTTTGTTTCGATTTCCTTGCCCTTCCGTCTGATTTTTATTCTGTACACATTTGTGACATGTTGTTCTTTGAGTCCGTTTAGGAGTTCTTCTTCGGTCACATACTTTAGGTCATCGTCAGAAATGACGCCACGAACCGTATTCAGTGATCGGTGGGCGCTGATAGCTATAGGAATGTCCCCAAAGGCTGTTACTCCTGAAAGCTTCTCGTATTGATGCTGGTACAACACCTCCAAAAGAAGGTCCCCATTGGCTAACTTCTTTATTTTATATCCTTGTCCTATGGCGTCAATTAGGGTTCTTGCGACATTGAAAGGAGAGACATGTCGTGCAGTAATTTCTGAGTGCGCACTATGGATTACGTGGAATCTGGGGAAGTTGGTTTTGTTCTTCGTGAAGAACTGAGCAGTGACATCGGTGCGCCCCCTTTTGTGCGGAGGGCGATCAGTTGAAGAAAAAGAACTAGCCATAAAAATTATGCCTTTTTCGGCCACGGTACCAGCCACCCACCACGGAGCCCAACGAGGGGACGCGTCGGGAACTTGCAAGCAAGTCCTGCCCACGCCAGCTGTATACCGCAACTATAACCCAATATGGCGTAACTCAGGGTAGTTAGCCACACAAGGTTAACCCTAGCCGCCAGGAAAAAGAAGAACTAAGAAGAGAGGAGGAGACAGGAGAGTTGAGGAAAAGAGGATAGGAAAGTGAAAGGTGGAGAGGAGGACAGGAAAAGGCGACTGCCGATTTCCCCTGGGTGGGTCAGCCCAGGGGTGCCGTCTATGTGAAGCAGAGGCCGAAGAGGTGTGTTGCCTCCGCCGGGGGGCCTTAAAGGTCCGAACACCCGGCATCGGCTCAACCCCCAGGATCCCCCTTTCCCCAGACACGGCTAAGCCGCGCACGGCTACACGCGGGAGGATCCAACCCCCATGTGCTCGGGTACGTGGTGTCGCAACTCACCAAACGCCTGCTCACGCAGACGCCCCTGCGGGGAATGAATAAAGCGATACTATTACAGGATTTTTTAGCCTTTTCAGAGATTTTAAAGCTTTTACTACGCTCAGCGAGTCTGTGTAGATGATTGATGATGTATGGTGCTTAATGGCGCAAGGGCCAGGTATGGCCAAAGAGCGCCAGGCCAGTGTGTTCATGAGTTGACAATGGAGCAATGAATTGCGAAAGGTAGATGTGTCGTGGCTGTAAAAGGGCCTAAAAACAATCGCTGTAAAATGCGTAAAATATATATGTAATAAAATTATGGCAATGGCTGATGAGGTGCACTATGAACACGAAAGAACAAATTGCAAGATAATGAAGATAAACGAAAATTTATCAGTGATAAACTTTTCAAACAGCACTGCTGCCTTGACAGACCCTTTGAAACGCAAGGGCCTGGAGGCGCGTGCTATGCAAAACTACTATCGCGGCGACATCCTCTGGAGAGAGGATGCGCTACGAAACTATTGGGCAAATAACATGCAATACTACATCGCTCAGAAAATCCAGGACAGCTTTAGTGCTAAAGAGAGGTTTGTCGCCCAGAAACATAGCGGGATGGAGTGGAAGACAGTACCGGTACGCTAGGGGAAAGTGCCTTTTTCTCTCTGTTTCGGCTTCCCTGCACTCCACGAGGACGTGGAGCACGGTAAGCCTCTCTCCGCATCTACCACAGGTTGGCGGGTCATTTCCAGTTAGAAGGAAATTGTGGGTGCCGTATGTATGTCCTATTCTCAGACGAGAGAATAGGACATTTGTTCTTCGTATTTTCGTAACGGGATGCCAGGAACCTATTTGTGGCTTAACTAAGTGGAGCTTATTGTTCGCTTCGGCATCCCACAAGCGCTGCCAGTGGCTTCGAAGTTTCTTTCTCAAGTAGGGCTTGAGATCGCTGGCGGGGATAGAAGCGGTAGGGTTAAGGGCTCGCGATGTAGTTGATGTGGCCATTTGATCAGCCAGAACATTGCCCTCGATGCCTCTATGGCCAGGCACCCAGCACAAAATAATATGCTGGTTAGACAGGTATGCCTTGCACAGAGCAGAATACAGTTCAATAAGTACAGGGTTTTTGTGTCTATGTAGAGTCATGACGGCTTTTACGACGCTTAGGGAGTCTGTAAATATTATTGATCTTTTGAGTTTTGATTCGCCTATACTCTTCACAGCCGATAAAAGTGCATAGGCCTCAGCCGTAAAAATGCTTGTTTCCGGGTGCAGTACATCGGACTCGGAGAACGATGGGCCGACTACTGCATAAGATACCCCTGCATGTGACTTGGAAGCGTCGGTGTAAAACTGAGTGCAGGACGAGTACTTGAACTGGATTTCCAGAAAATGCATCCGGATATGTGCCTCTGGAGCATCTTTTGTGACCTCTACAAACGAAGTATCACACTCTATGAGTTGCCACTGCCACGGTGGCATTGGCTTTGCTGGGGCCATCAGAGTATTTTCAAGTAGTGGGATGTCCATTTCTTCACTAATTTTTCTTACACGTAGTGAAAAGGGTTCTCTTGCTGTCGGCCAGTTATTAAAGAGTGTGGAACTGGTCATATTATTTACGGTTGAGAAGGACGGATGTTCCGGGTTTGAATTTACTTTCAGGAAATAGGTGAGGCTTAAGGATGAACGTTGCATATCAAGCGACCACACGTCCGCCTCTACATACAGGCTTGCCACAGGACTTGTCCTGAAGGCACCAGTGGCTAGGCGGATGCCTAGATGGTGTACGGGATCCAGCATCCTTAGGGCGCTTGGCGTAGCGGAATGGTACACTATGGCGCCGTAATCTAATCTTGTAAGTATGAGGCTCTTGTACAAATTTAAAAGACACTGTGTGTCACTACCCCAAGCGGTGCGTGACAACACTTTTAGAATATTCATTGTTTTCATACACTTGTTTCTTAGATACCGTATGTGTGCCACAAATGTAAGCTTCGTATCTAGAATCATACCTAAAAATTTATGTTCTGTTTTTACGTGCACGCGTTCTCCCTGCAACTCAATGTCAAGATCGGGGTGCAGACCCCTCTCTGTGTAGATGATTGCTTTTGGTATTTGTTTACGAGCCGACAGTATTGCATAAGCCTCTGCTGTGAAAATGCTCGTTTGGGGGTGCACGGTGTCGGCATCTGAAAATGATGGGCCAACCGCTGCATAAGAGACGCCGGCATGAGACTTTGATGCATCGGTGTAAAATTCCGGACAGGAGTACTTATGCTGCAGTTCGAGGAAATGCATTCGAATGTGTGCAACCGGGGCGTGCTTCGTAACATGTAAAAAGGACAAATCACAGTCGACAATCTGCCACTGCCACGGTGAGACCTGTATAGTGGGTGTCATTAGACGATGTTCAAAGAGTGGGACATCCATTTCCTCAGCCAGACTTCTCACACGCAACGAGAAGGGCTCTCTTACTGCAGGTCGGTTATGAAAGAGGTGGGAGCTGGACAAATCATTTACGGTGGAATATGAGGGATGTTCACTGTTTGCATTCACTCTAAGGAAATACATGAAAGTTGTGTAGGTCCTCTGCAAGTGGAGGGACCACTCATTGGATTCCACGTAAAGGCTTTCTACAGGGCTTGTCCTAAAGGCACCTGTAGACAAGCGAATACCTAGATGGTGGATGGGGTCCAGCATCTTCAACGCGGCTGGAGTGGCTGACTGATAAATTATGGCCCCGTAGTCTAGGCGTGTTCGTATGAGGCTTTTATACAAATTTAACAGACACTTTCTGTCACTACCCCATGTAGTGCGTGACAACACCTTTAAAATATTCATTGTTTTCATGCACTTGTTTTTTAGATGTTTCAGGTGTGGTATGAATGTTAGCTTTGTGTCAAGAATAATGCCTAAGAATTTATGTTCCGTTTTTACAGGTAGACGCTGTCCTTGCAGGTCAATGTCGGGTTCGGGGTACAGTCCTCTCTTTCTAGAAAAAAGGACGCAGGTGCTCTTTTGTGGATTTAAGCAGAATCCATTCTCGTCTGCCCATTTAGCCACCTTGTTCAGACCAAGTTGAACATGCCGCTCACAGATTGCAAGGTTGCATGATTTAAATCCAATCTGTATATCATCGACGTACGTCGAATAAAACATATTACGTGGGATTCCTAGGCGCAAGGAATTCATTTTTATAATGAAGAGAGTGCAACTGAGCACCCCACCCTGTGGCACTCCAGTTTCCTGCACAAAAGGTCGTGATAATGCATTGCCAACTCGAACACGGAATGTGCGATTCACCAGATAACTTTCAATGACATTTAACATATTACCACGTACACCAAAGTGGGAGAGATCTCTCAGTATTCCAAACCGCCATGTGGTGTCGTAGGCCTTTTCCATGTCTAGGAACACAGATAAAAAGAATTGTTCGTGAACAAAAGCTTCACGTATCTGTGCCTCAATACGTATCAAATGGTCAATGGTGGATCGACCCTCGTGAAAACCGCACTGGTATGGGTCAAGCAGCTTGTTTGATTCTAGGAAATGTATCAGACGACGGTTTATCATTTTCTCGAAAGCTTTGCAGAGGCAGCTTGTTAGAGCTATGGGCCGGTAACTGGATACGGACGATGGATCCTTGCCCTGCTTCAGGATAGGGATCACTATGGCCTCTTTCGAGGCAGAGGGGATCTCGCCGGAGGTCCATATAGAGTTATAGAGACAAAGAAGGGTTTTCTTAGTTTCAGAGGGTAGGTTTTTCAACATGTCATATAGTATACGGTCAGGGCCTGGGGCAGATTGGTTGCAACAGGTGAGTGATGCATGCAGCTCTGCTAGGGAGAAAGGTAGTTAGTTATGTAAGGTTTTGTGGCGCAAAAGCAACTAAGGCTATGATGCGCCATGCACAGGTTGAAAATATGTAACTTGATAAAAGTGCTTCAAGCAACAAAGATCATTTACATTAAAATTTGTTTAAGAACCCTGTTTCATCTAAAAAATTAAAAACATCGTCTAGAGATACAAGTGCATTTTCAGCTAGGATCAGGGATGGATGAAGTGGTGTTAGTGTTTTGTAAAGTTCATAAAAATATTTCTGTCTTTTTTCCTCCAACGCCGGACATGTTATTAAAATGTGATTCACAGTTAGGGATTCTTGGCAGTGGTCACAAACCGTTTGTTGTTCATGTTTCAATAAAAAGTTATGTGTGAGATGTGTGTGTCCGATGCGAATGCGACATAGAATGACTTCCATGAAACGTTCCTGGTGATAAGATGTCTTCCACTCCTGTAGTATGGGTTTTAATATTTGTAGTTTGTTATTTACTTGGCAGCCCCACTCGTGTTGCCACTTTGAGGTGATCGCAGCACGGACCACCCGGACACAGTCCTTGAATGGAAGATTTATTTGTCTAATTTTGTTACAGGCTGTGAGTGCTGCACATTTGTCCGCCTTTTCATTTCCCGGGATTCCCACGTGACTTGGAACCCAACAGATACGAATTATTTTACCACGCTTTTCACATTTGCCGAGCATTCTCAGGATGTAGCCGAGAAAAGGTTCGCACTCTGATTTTCTATGGAGAGAATTAAGTGAACTTAGGGAATCTGTGTAGACAACTGCTTTTTTATAATCTTCTGTTACTATTTTTTCCAAGGCCATAAGCAGGGCATATACTTCGGCTGTAAAAACCGAAGCAGACTGTGGCAACCTAAGACAATTTTCCCAGTGTTCCGATACAACTGCGCTTCCAACATGTTCATTTGTCTTGGAACCGTCAGTGTAAAACTCGGTGTAGTCATTGTATTTATTTTGTAGTTCTAAGAAATCTTGCATTATGTGTTCAAGCGGTGTTTCTTTTTTCTTGTGGCATGTTAGGGTAAAATCGCAAAAATGTGCGAAACCATGCCATGGGGGGAGTCTGTTCGGTCTTTCGGCGACCTTGAGAGCCTCGCTCGGAACATTGTAGCTTTGGCACATATCTTCGAATCGAAGGATAAGTGGTCTCACGCTATGTGGTTTGTTGGCATAGTGTGTTCTGTGTGTGGTGTAAGTAACAAGAGTGTGGCATATATGATTAGGTAAAGCTGTGATTCTGAGCACGTATGAAATTGTAAGCAAAGCTCTTCGGTGCTCCAAACAGGGTTCGTTACTGTCGGCATATAGGCTTTCTACTGGTGAGGTTCTGTACGCACCAGTTGCTAAGCGTAGTCCGTGGTTGTGCGTGGGGTCAAGACGTTTGATGTACGACTGCCTTGCTGACCCGTAAACTATGCAACCGTAGTCAAGAATGCTGCGCACGACAGAGCGGTAAATACGTAACAGGCATGTTCGGTCGGCGCCCCAATGCTTACGTGATAGGACCTTCAGGATGTTAAGTGCTTTGTTTGCCTTAGTTTTTACGCTGTTAATGTGGGCGATAAAGTTTAGTTTACTATCAAAAATGATTCCTAAGAACTTTTGCTCTTGCTTAACCGGTAACGGGCTTTGATTTAATTTGAGAGCTGGGTCAGGGTGTAACCCCCTTTTTTTGTGAAAATACCACTGCCACAGTTTTTTGTGTAGAAAACCGAAATCCATTTTTATCGGCCCATTGCGTCAACTTGTTAATTGTTATCTGGATTTGCCTTTCGCATGTAGACATACCCGCGGCACGGTATGCAATTTGAAGGTCGTCGACGTATAAAGAGTACATAATGTTGGGCGGTATAACTGAATTTATGGAGTTCATCTTCACCACGAAGAGAGTAGTGCTTAATACGCAACCCTGTGGGACGCCATTTTCTTGGACAAAGACTCGGGACAGTGTTGCTCCCAGACGGACTTGAAATGTTCGGTTTGACAGAAAATCGGCCAGACAGTTGAGCATTCTGCCGCGTATTCCTAGTGTTGCTAGATCTTGTAAAATGCCATACCTCCATGTGGTGTCGTATGCTTTTTCTAGGTCGAAAAACACCGCTAGGCAGTGCTGTTTATAAAGGAATGCCTCACGTATGGTGTGTTCAAGACGAACGAGATGGTCAGTTGTTGAGCAGTCTTTCTTGTAACCACACTGATGAGTGTCTAGTAAGTTATCTGTTTCGAGAACGTATGTTAGTCTTATATTTATTATGCTTTCGTAGGATTTAGCGAGGCAACTTGTTAGTGCTATAGGTCTGTAGCTGTTAGGTGTATTTGGTGACTTTCCCGCCTTCAGAAAGGGAACAATAATCGCCTTTTTCCACTCTGCAGGCATTTTACCCGTTTCCCAGATCATGTTAAAAAACCGCAACAAGGCCTCTACCGCTTTCTGGGACAAATGGGCCAGCATAGCGTAATGTATTTTGTCAGGACCCGGTGCTGTTTTCTTACCCGAAGAGATTATTCTGTTTATTTCGTGGAGTGTTAACGGGGCATTGAACGGTCTATCTGAACTTCCCGTTGTCGGAAGCTTTTGTTTTTCGGCGGACTGTTTGTGTTTTAGGAATGTTGCTGAATAGTTTCCTGAGCTAGATATGGTGTAGAAGTGCTCGCCTAATATGTCTGCTTGTTCCTGGAGACTTGTTTGTGTGCCTGGAGTTGACAGTATGGGGATCGTGTAGGGAGCATAGTTGCCCCTAAACTTGCGAACCTGGTCCCACATTCTCTTGGATGTTATTGAACTGTTAATCGAGGAGATATAGTTTTTCCATGAATTTCGTTCTGCTTGTCTACGGATATACCTCGCCTTTGCTTTCGCTTTTTTGAATAATAAGAGATTATCTTGGGTTGGGTACCTTCGGAAGATACCCCACGCTTTGTTTTGAAGTTTTTTAGCTTCTGTACATTCATTCGTCCACCAGGGTTTTAGTTTTTTACTCACAAATCCAGAAGATTGGGGAATAGCCTCTTCCGCCGCAGCAACTATGCAAGCAGTAATCCTCTCATTCGCTTCATCTATGCTTAGGCCATCTAAGATAACTTTTTCTAAACTGGCTTTTTCAGTGAAGAGAGGCCAGTTTGCTAGGTGCAGTTTCCAACGGCGTGGCCTAGAAAGTGTTATAGGCAGTACGGATGTTAGTTTTATGACTGCAGGCATATGATCACTACCGTAGGGATTATCTATTACAGTCCAATGAAGATCGGTGAACAGAGATGGGGAACACATTGCCAAATCCAGGCAACTCATAGCTCCTGTGCTAGGGGAACAGTACGTGGCCGCACCAGTATTTAAAAGGCATAGTTCATTACTTAGGATAAAATCTTCGATTGTTAGTCCCCTATGGTCAGTTTTTTTGCTCCCCCATAGTGTATTATGCCCATTAAAATCTCCCGCTATAAGAAATGGTTCCGGTAGCTGGTCTAAAATCAGGTCTAAATCTCTTACAGTGAACTGTGTGTGTGGAGGAATATAGAGGGAACCGATGGTAATGGTTTTATGTGCTAAAATGGTGACAGCAGCGGCTTCTATGTGGCTATTAATGGTTACTGCTCTAGCTGGAATTCCGTGTTTCACAACCACAGCCACACCGCCCGAAAGCCGGTTAGCTTGGGTACGGTCGCGCCGTACAACAGTGAAGCCTTTTAAGATATTAATGTTTTTGTCACATAAGTTTGTTTCCTGTAGGCACAAAGCCACAGGGGAGAGGTTATTTAGTATATCTCTTATGTCACCTAAGTTGTGTAAAAGTCCTCTGCAGTTCCAGTGGATAATGATGATGTGTGGTGTTTTGTGGCGCAAGGGCCAGTTATGGCCAAAGAGCGCCATGCCAGTGTTTGTGAGTGTGCAGTGGAGCGATGAATTCTGAGAAGTAGATGAAGCGTGGCTGTAAAAGGGCCTAAAATAATCGCTGTAAAGTGCGTAAAATATATATGTACTAAAATCATGGCAATGACTAATGATGTGTACTATGAAATGAGGAATGCATTGAGAAAGAAGAATAACATATTTACAATATTTAAGATACAGTAATTGGCAAGAAGCACTACTACCTAAACAGAGCCCTTGAACCACAAGGGCCTGGAGGCATGTGCTATAAAAATTATCACAGCAACATCCTCTGGAGAGAGGATGTGCTACGAACTTATTGGGCTAATAACATGTAGCACAACATCATTCAAAAAATCGAGGACTGCTTTGGCATTAAAAAGCGGTTCTTCACCAATAAATAGCATGGGATGTAGAGGGATATTGTAGCGGTATGCTACCGGAAAATGTTTCCTTCTCTCGGCTTCGGCTTCCCGGCACTCCACGAGGACATGGAGGACGGTCAGCCTCTCACCACATCTACCACAGGTTGGTGGTTCATCACCAGTAAGCAGAAAATTGTGGGTGCCATATGTATGTCCTATTCTTAGACGACAGAACAGGACATCAGTTCGTCGTGTTTTCATTACGGGTGGCCAGAAACCTAACTGTGGTTTTATCAAGTGAAGCTTATTATTTCTTTCAGCGTCCCACAAGCGCTGCCAGTGGTCTCGCAGTTTTCTTCGCAGAAAAGGCTTCAAATCTGCGGGAGGAATAGTAGCCGCAGGATTAATAGCTTGCGATGTAGTTGATGTGGCCAACTTGTCTGCAAGCACATTACCCTCAATGCCTCTATGGCCAGGCACCCAGCATACAGTCACATGCTGGTTAGATATATATGCTCTGCATAAACTGGAATAGAGCTCAGTAAGTACAGGATTTTTGTTTTTGCAGAGTGACATCAGAGCTTTCACCACGCTTAGGGAGTCTGTAAATATAACTGCTTTTTGAAGTTTTGATGCCCTTATATGATTCACAGCCGACAATAGTGCATAGGCCTCAGCGGTAAAGATACTCGTTTCCGGGTGGAGTACACCGGATTCCGAAAAGGATGGGCCGACGGCTGCATAAGATACCCTGGCATGTGACTTGGAAGCATCTGTGTAAAACTGTGTACACGAGTATTTAGATTGCAGTTCTAAGAAATGCATTTTAATGTGTGCCTCTGGCGCGTGTTTAGTGACCTCTATGAACGATGTGTCACACTCTATGAGTTGCCAGTGCCACGGTGGCAATAGTTCCGCTGGAGCCATAGGACATTGTTCAAGCAGCGGAACACCCATTTCCTCACTGAGGTTCCTCACACGCAAAGAGAACGGCTTTCTCGCTGCAGGTCGGTTACGGAAGAGTGTGGCAGCGGATACATCGTTTATTGTTGAATAAGAAGGATGTTCAATGTTTGCTTGTACTTTCAGAAAATATGTAAAACTGCTGTATGACCGCTGCAGATGAAGCGACCACTGATTCGATTCTACGTAGAGGCTCTGGATTGGACTTGTCCTGAAAGCACCGGTCGCAAGGCGGATACCCAGATGGTGAACGGGGTCTAGTATTTTTAATGCAGCTGGCGTTGCGGAATTATACACTATAGCTCCGTAATCGAGGCGTGAGCGGACAAGACTTTTATAGAGGTTCAGCAGACACTTTCGATCACTGCCCCAAGTCGTACGCGACAGAAGCTTTAAAAGGTTCATTGTCTTCAGGCATTTTGCCCTCAGATACTTAATATGAGGAATAAATGTAAGCTTCGAATCTAAAACAATGCCTAGAAACTTATGCTCGCTGCTCACAGAGAGCGCATCTCCTTTGATTGCAATACTTGGGACTGGCGTTACGCCTCTCTTGTTAGTAAAGAGTACGCAAGTGCTCTTCTGGGGATTTACCTTAAAACCATTTTCATCTGCCCATTTGGACAACTTGTTTATTACAAGCTGCACTTGTCGTTCGCAGATGGCAATATTGCATGACTTGAAGGCTATCTGCACATCGTCGACATAAACAGAATAAAACATAGTGCGTGGGATGACTGTGTGCAGGGAACTCATTTTTACGATAAATAGTGTGCAACTAAGCACGCCCCCTTGTGGCACACCGGTCTCTTGGGTGAATGACTTAGAAAGAGCGTTACCCACTCTTACGCGGAATGTGCGATTCGATAGGTAACTTTCGATTGAGTTTAACATGTTGCCACGGACACCCATCGCAGAGAGATCTCGGAGAATGCCGTAGCGCCATGTCGTGTCGTAAGCTTTTTCTAGGTCGAGAAACACTGAGAGGCAGAGCTGCTTATGTATAAAAGCATCCCTGATATAAGACTCAATGCGAACAAGGTGGTCTGTTGTGGACATACCTTCCCTGAAACCACATTGCAAGGGGTCTAGTAGTTTGTTATATTCAAGGAAACAGATTAAGCGCCTGTTTATCATTTTTTCAAATAGTTTGCACAGGCAGCTTGTTAGCGCTATTGGCCTATAGCTGCTGGCTAGGGATGGGTCTTTGCCTTGTTTAAGCACGGGGATGACTATAGCTTCCTTCCACGAAGACGGGATATACCCATCCGCCCACATGGCATTGAAAAGATACAGGAGTGTTTTCAGAGTTTCAGGATGTACGTACTTAATCATTTCATATATGACACGATCACCACCTGGCGCCGAGTTATTGCAGCAAGCGAGGGATGCCTTAAGTTCAGTTAAAGTAAATGGATAATTGTAGGCCTCACTCGATGATTCTTTACGTTTAAGGGGCTGGCGCTCTTCGCGTTCTTTGATCCTCAGAAATGTTTTTGTGTAATGGGACGCACTGGATACATGTTCGAAGTGTTCGCCCAGACAGTCTGCCTGGTCTTCCAGGCTCTCACCTTGGGTACTGACTAAGGGGAGTGGGTGTACCTCCCGGCCTTTTAATTTATTTACTCTATTCCACACTTTTGTCTCATCAGTGTAAGAATTTATACCGGAGATGTACTTTTCCCAACTCTCCCTTTTAGCTCGTCGACGCGTTCTTCTACCCTGGGACTTTATTTGTTTGAAAGTAATCAAGTTTTCGGCAGTTGGTGAGTCGCGAAGTCGTACCCAAGCCTTGTTTTGATTTTTCCGGGCTTGTTTACATTCTTCATTCCACCACGGAATGCGACGTTTATTCGCTAGTCCGTTAGTTTGACGGATGCATTTCGTGGCAGCGTCAATTATAAAGCCTGTAATATACGCCACAGCGTCTTCTATATTAAAGGAGGCAATATCATCCGTGGTTAAATACGTAAGTTCTCGGAAACGTTCCCAGTTAGCTGTGTCAAACTTCCATCGGGGAATGTGTGGTGAGCTTATATCTTGTTTCGTTAAGTTTAATATAATAGGGAAGTGGTCGCTCCCAAAAGGGTTCTTGAGAACGGACCACTCTAGGTACGGCATTAGTGTGCTTGATACTATAGTTAAATCTATGGAGGAGTATGTATTATGCGCCACACTGTAGTATGTTGGCTCTTTCTTATTAAGTATACATGCTCCTGAGGAAAAGAGAAAGTTTTCGATTAGGCGACCTCTCGCATCGCAACGAGAGTCTCCCCACAATGAGTTATGTGCGTTTAAATCTCCGACAACTATGTATGGAGCCGGAAGTTCATCTATGTAGTTTTGAAATTCGGTTTTATTAATTTGATAACTTGGAGGGATGTATATAGAACTGATAGTGACTAGCTTGTCAAACAGCACCCCTTGGATAGCAACTGCCTCCAGGGGCGTGCGAAGTTTTATTTCCCGACAGGCAACACCTCTGTCAACTATAATAGCAACACCACCGGATGACACAACAGTGTCATCGCGGTCTTTGCGAAAAATAGCATACTGTGTTAGGAAATTTGTTTGTGTATGTTTGAGGTGTGTTTCCTGAACACACAGCACCCTGGGACTAAACTTGCGGAGGAGTTCTTTAACGTCATCAAGATTTTGGAGGAGACCTCTGACGTTCCAGTGAACTATTTGAGTGCCCATATTAAAAGGAGTGTTGTGCTGTGTGTTTAGGACAAGAAAGTTAGCTTACAGAACCCTTTAGAGGCCCTGTAATGCGGGGTTTCTCTTTTTTGGAGCGGTCGAGAGATTCTCGCCGCTCCTTAGGCGCTGGCTGCGCCGTCTGGCTAGAAGATGTGTCCATCGGCTCTTGCGGCGCGCTGGACACCCGCTCTTGAGAGCGGTTTGTTCGTGTTGAAGGCCTCGTCTCGAGGGACGAGACCCTGGAGGCCACCAGCCCGGAGGTCGATGGCCCCTTTTTCTGAGACGGCGGAGCAGCACTAGCTGCAGCCGCCGAGGATGGC
This sequence comes from Dermacentor silvarum, assembly GCF_013339745.2. Classification (NCBI taxonomy): domain Eukaryota; kingdom Metazoa; phylum Arthropoda; class Arachnida; order Ixodida; family Ixodidae; genus Dermacentor; species Dermacentor silvarum. Next base: position 394,598,360 of record NC_051154.1, on the reverse strand, counting down.
GTCACCGCTGGCTCACTACGCGTGTGCCAGACAGCCGCCGAAAGCCGTTGTGGCGCAGCCCCCTGACGCACCACTTCGGCAAAGCTGGTTTTTGGCAGGTAGGACACCTGCCTTCGTGCCTCTTTAAACGAAATGTTTTGTTTGACTTTAATTGTAACAATTTCCTTTTCTTTTTTCCAGGATGGGCAGGACCGCGAGTATGCGGCATGTTCCCCATCACAGTTTACACAGTGGAGAGAGTTTTCACAAGATTCAGAAGTGTGTTCGTGTGCACTGCATTTCGCACAAGTTTGGCGGCCTCGGCAGTTTTGCGAACTGTGGCCGAATCGCTGGCATTTGAAACATCTGAGGGGATTTGGCACGTATGGTCTAACACGAAGTTTAATGTACCCGGCCTCGATGGAGTCGGGCAGATCACATGAACCAAAAGTGAGCACAAGGTGCTTAGTCTGAATTTCCTTGCCGTCTCGTCTCATCTTAATCCGTTTAACATGGATGACATTCTGCTCACTGAAGCCCTCCAAGAGTTCAGCCTCAGTCAGCTCCATCAAATCTTCGTCTGAAACAACTCCGCGGGTGGTGTTCATAGTACGGTGCTGAGTTACTGTTACTTGGACGTCCCCAAAGGACACTAGATTCGGCAGCTTTTCATATTGTTTGCGATCGTGGAGCTCCAAGAGGAGATCACCACTTGCCATCCTCGTTGCCTTATAGCCTGGTCCTAGAGCCTGAGTTAGAGATTTCGAAACAAGAAAAGGGGAGATTGTTCGAACTTGTTTTTCTGGTTTTTCTGAGTGGATGACATGAAATCGTGGGAAATCTTGTCTTTGACGTCCAAAGAACTGGAATACATCTTCGGTGCGCCCTCTTTTTTGACGGCGATCAGGGAGTGGTGGAAAAGGGCTAGCCATAAGAATATCCGGGTTTTCGGCAGCAACGCCAGCCACCCACCATGGAGCCCAACAAGGGGACGCTGCAGGGCCTGTGAACACAAGACCTGCAGACGCCAGCTGTACGTCACTACTATAACCAAATATGGAATACCCAAGGTTGGCTACCCACACAAGGTTAACCCTTGCCGCCCAGAAAATCAGAAGTGAAAGGAAGCGAGTAGGAGACAGGAAAGATTGAAAGTCAGAGAGAAAGACGAAGATAGAGGAGGAGGACAGGAAAGGGTGACTGCCGATTTCCCCCGGGTGGGTCAGTCCGAGGGTGCCGTCTACGTGAAGCAGAGGCCAAAGGAGTGTGTTGCCTCCGCCGGGGGGCCGTAAAGGTCCAAGCACCCGGCATCGGCTCAACTCCCAGGATCCCCCTTTCCCCGGACACGGCTAAGCCGCGCACGGCTACACGCGGGAGGGTCCAACCCTCGTGTGCTCGGGTACGTGGTGGCGCAACTCACCAAACGCCTGCTTGCGCAGACGCCCCTGCGGGGTCCAGTGGATAATAAAAGCCATTTTAAAACATAAAGGTAAAAAATGCCATTATGATTCTATAAGGTATAAGATGTTAGGTGACATTGTTTGGAGAGGGTTATTAGAAAGGAGGGATAACCTTTAGGTTATCACTTTCTGAATTAACGTGGTTATTGGGACTTTGTCCCTCTTGGCGCGCTCGAGAGAGCGCTTGTCCTTCGGTGTCGACGACACCGGGGTTTTTGCGTCGACCTCCATTGCTCTCTCAGAGGCGCTGGAGGATCGAGAGTTGGGCGCCGGGACACGTGTCTCGGGCCGTGGAGTTCGATTGAGTTTAGGGCCTTGCGAGACTGGTGTCTGCGGGCCCTTCGAAGACGATGGAGCAGCTCTGGCTGCTGCCACCACGGGGGCGGGAGGGGTCACTGCGGGACCACTGTGCGTGGGCTCGGAGGACTCCCGAGGCCTCTGTGACGCTGCCCCCACCTGCGTCACATCGGCATAACTTCTTCTGGAGAGGTAAGACAATCGCTTTCGTGCTTCAAAGAACGAGATTTTTTCTTTAACAGTTAGTGCAATTACTTCCTTTTCTTTTTTCCAGCAAGGGCAAGACCGCGAGTAAGCTGGATGGTCCCCTTTGCAGTTAACACAGTGTGGAGAAGAAGTGCAATTGTCAGATTGGTGGTCATTGGAGCTGCATTTAGCACAGGTTGTTTGTCCTCGACATGCGTGTGAAGCATGTCCAAACCGTTGACATTTGAAACATCGTCTGGGGTTGGGGATATATGGTCTGACATTTACTTTTACGTATCCTGCATTCAGAGAGGTAGGCATTTCGCTTGTCCCAAAGGTAAGTATAACATGTTTTGTCGGAATTTCTTGATCATTTCTGCGGATGACGATTCTTTGTACTTTAGTCACGTTTTGTTCTTGGAAACCCTCCAGCAGTTCCTCATCACTCAAGCCAAGGAAGTCCTCCTCGGATATCACGCCCCTGCTTGTATTTAGTGTTCTGTGGGCTGAAATAGTGACTGCCGCGTCGCCAATGCTGGTAAGTTCTGAGAGCTTTTGCACTTGATCTTTGTCATTTAGTTCTAGGAGGAGGTCCCCGCTAGACATTTTTGAGGCTTTGTATGTTGATCCAATTTTGTCTTGCAGGCACTTGGCCACCAGAAATGGTGAAAGCTTTCTTATGGGTATGTTGTTTTCACTATGCATTACATGGTATTTGGGGAATGCTGGGGTTTTGATCCGAAAGGAGAACTGAAACGTTGCTTCGGTGCGGCCTCTTTTCAGAGGCCGATCATAGACAACAGAGGTTTGCGCTGCCATAAGAAGGTGTCTATATTCGGCAACAGCGCCGACCACCCACCACGGAGCCCAACGAGGGGACGCGGCAGAGCTTGTACACAAGTCTGCACGACGCCAGTCGTACGCCGCTACTATAACCAAATATGGTGTACCCAAGGTAGGATAGCCACACACGGTTAACCCTTGCCGCCAGGGAGAATGGAAGTAAATGGAAGAGAGTAGAAGACAGGAAAGGCGAAAAAGTATGAGAGAGAGACGAAGATTGGGGAGAGAGAGACAGGAAAGGGCGACTACCAATTTCCCCCGGGTGGGTCAGTCCGGGGGTGATGATGATGATGATGATGATGATGTGTGCTGTTTTATGGCGCAAGGGCCAGTTATGGCCAAAGAGCGCCATGTCAGTGTTTGTGAGTGTGCAGTGGAGAGATGAATTCTGAGAAGTAGATGAAGCGTGGCTGTAAAGGGGCCTAAAAATAATCGCTGTAAAGTGCGTAAAATATACAGGTACTAAAATCATGGAAATGACTAATGAGGTGTACTATGAGGGGAAGAATGCGTTGAGAAAGAATGACACGGTATTTAAAATATTTAAGGTGCAGTAATTGGCAAATAGCACTACTGCCTAAACAGAGCCCTTGAACCACAAGGGCCTGGAGGCATGTGCTATAAAAAGCTGCTATCACAGCGGCATCCTCTGGAAAGAGGATGCGCTACGACCTTAATGGGCTAATAACATGCAGGACCACATCGTTCAAGAAATCGACGACTGCTTTGGCGTTATAAAGCGGTTCTTCACCAAGAAACATGATGGGATGAAGAGGCACATGATACCGGTACGCTTGAGGAAAATATTTCTTTCTCTCTGTTTCGGCTTCCCGACACTCCACGAGGACATGGAGGACGGTCAGCCTCTCACCACATCTACCACAGGTTGGCGGTTCATCACCCGTAAGCAAAAAATTGTGGGTGCCATATGTATGTCCTATTCTTAGACGACAGAACAGGACATCAGTTCGTCGTGTTTTCGTTACGGGGGGCCAGAAACCTAATTGTGGTTTTATCAAGTGAAGCTTGTTATTTCTTTCTGCATCCCACAAGCGTTGCCAGTGGCTTCGCAGTTTCTTTCGCAGAAAAGGCTTCAAATCTGTTGCAGGAACAGCAGCTGTAGGGAGATGTAATGCCTGAGATGTAACTGATGTGGCCATTTGGTCTGCTCGAACATTACCCTCAATGCCTCTATGGCCCGGCACCCAGCATATAATCACATGCTGGTTAGATATATACGCTTGACACAGAATGGAATAGAGCTCATTAATTACAGGGTTTTTGTGTTTACAGAGTGATTGCAATGCTTTCACAACACTTTGCGAGTCTGTAAATATGATCGTCTTTTTAAGTTTTGATTTCATTATATACTTTACAGCCGATAATATTGCATAGGCCTCAGCCGTAAAGATACTTGTCTCCGGATGCAGTACACCGGATTCCGAAAACGATGGACCGATGGCTGCATAAGATACCCCGGCATGTGACTTGGAAGCGTCTGTGTAAAACTCTGTACACGAGTATTTAGATTGGAGTTCTAAGAAATGGATTCTAATGTGTGCTTCTGGCGCGTGTTTAGTGACCTCTACGAACGATGTGTCACATTCTATGAGCTGCCACTGCCACGGCGGCAATAGTTTCGCTGGAGCCATAGGACATTGTTCAAGCATCGGAACACCCATTTCCTCACTGAGGTTCCTCACACGGAAAGAGAATGGCTTTCTCGCTGCAGGTCGGTTACGGAAGAGTGTGGCAGCGGTCATATCGTTTATTGTGGAATAACAAGGATGTTCAATGTTCGCTTGTACTTTCAGAAAATATATAAGACTGCTGTATGACCTCTGCAGATGAAGCGACCACTGATTCGATTCTACGTAGAGGCTCTGGATTGGACTTGTCCTGAAAGCACCAGTAGCGAGACGGATAGCCAAGTGGTGAACGGGGTCTAGTATTTTTAACGCACTTGGCGTTGCAGAATTGTAAATTATTGACCCGTAATCAAGACGTGAGAGGACAAGACTTTTATACAAGTTAAGCAAACACTTTCGATCACTACCCCAAGTCGTACGCGACAGAAGCTTTAAAAGGTTCATTGTCTTCAGGCATTTTGCCTTCAGATGCTTAATATGAGGAATGAATGTGAGTTTACTGTCTAAAATGATTCCTAAAAACTTGTGCTCGCTGCTCACAGAGAGCGCATCTCCTTTGATTGCAATACTTGGGACTGGCGTTACGCCTCTCTTGCTAGTAAAGAGTATGCAAGTGCTCTTCTGAGCATTAACTTTAAAGCCATTCTCATCCGCCCATTTGGACAATTTGTTTATTCCGAGCTGCACTTGTCGTTCGCAGATGGCAATATTGCATGACTTGAAGGCTATTTGTACATCGTCGACATAAATGGAATAAAACATTGTGCGTGGAATGACTGTGTGCAGGGAATTCATTTTTACTATAAATAGTGTGCAACTGAGCACGCCTCCCTGTGGTACACCGGTCTCTTGGGTGAATGACTTAGACAGAGCGTTACCCACTCTTACGCGGAATGTGCGATTAGATAGGTAACTTTCGATTGTATTTAACATGTTGCCACGGACACCCATCGCCGAGAGATCTCGGAGAATGCCGTAGCGCCATGTCGTGTCGTAAGCTTTTTCTAGGTCGAGGAACACTGAAAGACAGAACTGCTTATGTATAAAAGCGTCTCTAATATAAGACTCAACGCGAACAAGGTGGTCTGTTGTGGACATACCTTCCCTGAAACCACATTGGAAGGGGTCTAGTAATTTGTTACTTTCAAGGAAACGGATTAAGCGCCTGTTGATCATTTTTTCAAATAGTTTGCACAGGCAGCTTGTTAGCGCTATTGGCCTGTAGCTGCTGGCAAGGGACGGGTCTTTACCTTGTTTAAGCACGGGGATAACTATAGCTTCCTTCCACGAGGACGGGATATACCCATCCGCCCACATGGCATTGAAAAGATGCAGGAGTGTTTTCAGAGTTTCAGGATGTACGTACTTAATCATTTCATATATGACACGATCACCGCCTGGCGCCGAGTTATTGCAGCAAGCGAGGGATGCCTTAAGTTCACTTAAAGTAAATGGATAGTTGTAGGCCTCACTCGATGAACATTTACGTTTAAGGGGCTGTCGTTCTTCGCGTTCTTTGAACCTCAGAAATGCTTGTGTGTAGTGGGACGCACTGGATACATGTTCGAAGTGTTCGCCCAGACAATCTGCCTGGTCTGCCAGGCTCTCACCTTGAGTACTGACTAACGGTAATGGGTGTACCTCCCGGCCTTTTAATTTATTTACTCGATTCCACACTTTTGTCTCATCCATGTAAGAATTTATACTGGAGATGTACTTCTCCCAACTCTCCCTTTTAGCACGTCGACGTGTTCTTCTACCCTGGGACTTTATTTGTTTGAAACTAATCAAATTTTCAGCAGTTGGGGAGTCACGAAGTCGTCCCCAAGCTTTGTTTTGGTTTTTCCGTGCTTGTTTACATTCTTCATTCCACCACGGGATGCGACGTTTATTCGCTAGTCCATTAGTTTGACGGATGCATTTCGTGGCAGCGTCAATTATAAAGCCTGTAATATACGCCACAGCGTCTTCAATATTAAAGGATGCAATATCATCCGTGCTTAAGTACGTAAGTTGTCGGAAACGTTCCCAGTTAGCTGTGTCAACCTTCCATCGGGGAATGTGTGGTGAGCTTATATCTGGTTTTGTTAAGTTTAATATAATAGGGAAGTGGTCGCTCCCAAAAGGGTTCTTAAGAACGGACCATTCTAGGTACGGCATTAGTGTGCTCGATACTATAGTTAAATCTATGGAGGAGTATGTATTATGTGCCACACTGTAGTATGTTGGCTCTTTCTTATTAAGTATACATGCTCCTGAGGAAAAGAGAAAGTTTTCGATTAGGCGACCTCTCGCATCGCAACGAGAGTCTCCCCACAATGAGTTATGTGCGTTTAAATCTCCGACAACTATGTATGGAGCCGGAAGTTCATCTATGTAGTTTTGAAATTCGGTTTTATTAATTTGATAACTTGGAGGGATGTATATTGAACTGATAGTGACTAGCTTGTCAAACAGCACCCCTTGGATAGCAACTGCCTCCAGGGGCGTACGAAGTTTTATTTCCCGACAGGCAACACCTTTGTCAACTATGATAGCAACACCGCCGGATGACACAATAGTGTCATCGCGGTCTTTGCGAAAAATAGCATACTGTGTGAGGAAATTTGTTTGTGTATGTTTGAGGTGTGTTTCCTGAACACACAGCACCCTGGGACTAAACTTGCGGAGGAGTTATTTAACGTCGTCAAGATTTTGGAGGAGACCTCTGACGTTCCAGTGAACTATTTGAGTGCCCATATTAAAAGGAGTGTTGTGCTGTGTGTTTAGGACAAGAAAGTTAGCTTACAGAGCCCTTTAGAGGTCCTGTAATGCGGGGTTTCTCTTTTTTGGAGCGGTCGAGAGATTCTCGCCGCTCCTTAGGCGCTGGCTGCGCCATCTGGCTAGAAGATGTGTCCATCGGCTCTTGCGGCGCGCTGGACACCCGCTCTTGAGAGCGGTTTCTTCGTGTTGAAGGCCTCGTCTCGAGGGACGAGACCCTTGAGGCCACCAGCCCGGAGGTCGATGGCCCCTTTTTCTGAGACGGCGGAGCAGCACTAGCTGCAGCCGCCGAGGGGGCGGATGGCGTTACTGCCGGCTCGCTGCTTGCGGGCCGGGCAGGCGCCGGAAGCCGTTGCGACGCTGCCCCCTGACGCGCCACTTCGGCAAAGCTGCTCTTCGGCAGGTATGACACCCGCCTGCGTGCCTCCTTGAATGAAATATTTTCTTTTACTTTAATTGTCACAATTTCTTTCTCTTTTTTCCAAGACGGGCACGACCGCGAGTATGCGGCATGCTCGCCATCACAGTTGACACAGTGCGGAGTGTTCTGGCATGTTTCAGAAGAATGTTCATTGTCACTGCACTTGGCACAAGTCGGCCGGCCTCGACAGTTCTGCGAACTGTGACCGAACCTTTGGCACTTGAAGCATTCAGAGGATTTGGCACATATGGTCTAACTCTAATCTTGAGGTACCCGGTCTCGATGGACTCGGGCAGAACACTTGAGTCGAAAGTAAGTACTAGGTGTTTGGTCTGAATTTCTTTACCATCTCGCCTTATCTTAATTCGTTTGACACTGATGACGTTCTGATCACTCCAGCCCTCCAGGAGTTCAGCTTCAGATAGCTCCAACAAATCAGCATCGGATACGACGCCACGGGTGGTATTCATGGTACGGTGCGGGGTTGCTGTTACTGGAACATCCCCAAAGGACACTAGATTGGGCAGTTTCTCATGTTGTTTCTGATCACGGAGTTCGAGTAGCAGATCACCACTGGCCATTTTCGATGCTTTGTAACCTGGACCGAAAACTTCGGTTAGAGATTTCGAGACAAGGAAGGGTGAGATCATTCTCACCGTCTTTTCAAGTTTATCAGAGTGGATGACGTGAAAACGTGGAAAGTTCTTTGTTCGGTTGCCATAGAATTGAAAAATATCCTCGGTGCGCCCTCGTTTGTGAGAGCGATCAGGGAGTCGGGGGAATGACGATAAAGCCATAAGGTAACAATAATTTCGGTAACTATGCCAGCCGCCCACCACCGAGCCCAACAAGGGGACGCTACAAGACCCGAAGGAGATGCAGACGCCAGCTGTACATAGCCACTATAACCTAATATAATAGACCCAAGGATGGATAAACTACACCAGGTTAACCCTTGCTGCCTGGAAAATTGGAAGTAAAACGAAGTGAAGAGAGGACAGGAGAGATGGAAAGTGAGAGAGAAAGACGAAGGTTGGAGGGAGAGAGAGAGACAGGAAAAGGCAACTACCGATTTCCCCCGGGTGGGTCAGTCCGGGGGTGCCGTCTACGCGAAGCGGAGGCCAAAGAGGTGTGTTGCCTCCACCGAGGGGCCGTAAAGGTCCAAACACCCGGCATCGGCTCAACCTCCAGGATCCTCTTTTCCCCGGACACGGCTAAGCCGCGCACGGCTACACGCGGGAGGGGCCAACCCTCAACTGCTCGGGTACGTGGTGTCGCAACACACCAAACGCCTGCTTACGCAGACGCCCCTGCGGGGCTGAATTAACGTGGCTATTGGGACTTTGTCCCTCTTGGCGCGCTCGAGAGAGCGCTTGTCCTTCGGTGTCGACGACACCGGGGTTTTTGCATCGACCTCCATTGCTCTCTCAGAGGCGCTGGAGGATCGAGAGTTGGGCGCCGGGACACGTGTCTCGGGCCGTGGAGTTCGATTGAGTTTAGGGCCTTGCGAGACTGGTGTCTGCGGGCCCTTCGAAGACGATGGAGCAGCTCTGGCTGCTGCCACCACGGGGGCGGGAGGGGTCACTGCGGGACCACTGTGCGTGGGCTCGGAGGACTCCCGAGGCCTCTGTGACGCTGCCCCCACCTGCGTCACATCGGCATAACTTCTTCTGGAGAGGTAAGACAATCGCTTTCGTGCTTCAAATAACGAGATTTTTTCTTTAACAGTTAGTGCAATTACTTCCTTTTCTTTTTTCCAGCAAGGGCAAGACCGCGAGTAAGCTGGATGGTCCCCTTTGCAGTTAACACAGTGTGGAGAAGAAGTGCAATTGTCAGATTGGTGGTCATTGGAGCTGCATTTAGCACAGGTTGTTTGTCCTCGACATGCGTGTGAAGCATGTCCAAACCGTTGACATTTGAAACATCGTCTGGGGTTGGGGATATATGGTCTGACATTTACTTTTACGTATCCTGCATTCAGAGAGGTAGGCATTTCGCTTGTCCCAAAGGTAAGTATAACATGTTTTGCCGGAATTTCTTGATCATTTCTGCGGATGACGATTCTTTGTACTTTAGTCACGTTTTGTTCTTGGAAACCCTCCAGCAGTTCCTCATCACTCAAGCCAAGGAAGTCCTCCTCGGATATCACGCCCCTGCTTGTATTTAGTGTTCTGTGGGCTGAAATAGTGACTGCCGCGTCGCCAATGCTGGTAAGTTCTGAGAGCTTTTGCACTTGATCTTTGTCATTTAGTTCTAGGAGGAGGTCCCCGCTAGACATTTTGGAGGCTTTGTATGTTGATCCAATTTTGTCTTGCAGGCACTTGGCCACCAGAAATGGTGAAAGCTTTCTTATGGGTATGTTGTTTTCACTATGCATTACATGGTATTTGGGGAATGCTGGGGTTTTGATCCGAAAGGAGAACTGAAACGTTGCTTCGGTGCGGCCTCTTTTCAGAGGCCGATCATAGACAACAGAGGTTTGCGCTGCCATAAGAAGGTGTCTATATTCGGCAACAGCGCCGACCACCCACCACGGAGCCCAACGAGGGGACGCGGCAGAGCTTGTACACAAGTCTGCACGACGCCAGTCGTACGCCGCTACTATAACCAAATATGGTGTACCCAAGGTAGGATAGCCACACACGGTTAACCCTTGCCGCCAGGGAGAATGGAAGTAAATGGAAGAGAGTAGAAGACAGGAAAGGCGAAAAAGTATGAGAGAGAGACGAAGATTGGGGAGAGAGAGACAGGAAAGGGCGACTACCGATTTCCCCCGGGTGGGTCAGTCCGCGGGTGCCGTCTACGCGAAGCGGAGGCCAAAGAGGTGTGTTGCCTCCACCGAGGGGCCGTAAAGGTCCAAACACCCGGCATCGGCTCAACCTCCAGGATCCTCTTTTCCCCGGACACGGCTAAGCCGCGCACGGCTACACGCGGGAGGGGCCAACCCTCAAGTGCTCGGGTACGTGGTGTCGCAACACACCAAACGCCTGCTTACGCAGACGCCCCTGCGGGGGGAGAAAGGTAGGTTATATGGCTCGTTTCCGGTGCTCTTTCGGTCCAGTTTTTGTTTTTCTATTGCTGATTTGTATCTATTAAACGCTGGATAATAGTGTGATGAACTGGAAACATGCTCAAAATGTGCACCCAGATGGTTCACTTGGTCCTCCAGGCTGTCTCCCTGTCTCTCTACCAGAGGAGGCGGATGTGTTTGTCGTCCTCTTACTCTATTCACCCTGTTCCAAACCTTGGCCTCATCCGTGTACGAGTTGATACTTGATAAAAATGTTTGCCAGTTGTCTCTCCTGGCTTGTCTGCGTTTCTCCTACCTTGGGACTTGATTTTCTTGAAACTGACAAGGTTTTCAGCAGTAGGATAATTGCGAAGCTGCCTCCATGCTCTGTTCTGCTGCCTACGTGCGTTCCGGAATTGTTCATTCCACCACGGAACACGGCGTTTGCTAGAAAGACCACTTGTTTGGGGAATACACTTAGCAGCTGCATCTATTATGAAATTTGTAAAATACTCGATGGCACCGTCAATTCCGAGCGATGAAATGTCAGCCCACGAGAGCTTACTGGTAAGTGTTTGGAATTTTTCCCAGTCCGCTGCATTGACCTTCCACCGGGGAGCATGTGGTGGAGATTCGTATTGATGATGATGATGATGTATGGTGCTTAATGGCGCAAGGGCCAGATATGGCCAAAGAGCGCCAGGCCGGTGTTCATGAGTTGACAATGGAGCAATGAATTGCGAAAGGTAGATGTGTCATGGCTGTAAAAGGGCCTAAAAACAATCGCTGTAAAATGCGTAAAATGTATATGTAATAAAATTATGGCAATGGCTAATGAGGTGCACTGTGATCACGAAAGAACAAATTGCAAGATAATGACGATAGGCGAAAATATATCACAGATAAATCTCTTTTTTTAAGCACTACTGCCTTGACAGACCCTTTGAAAACGTAAGGGCCTGGAGGCGCGTGCTATGCAAAACTACTGTCGCGGTGACATCCTCTGAAGAGAGGACGCGCTACGAAACTATTGGGGAAGTAACATGCAGTACAACATCACTTAGAAATTCCAGAACAGCTTTAGTGCTAAACAGAGGTTCGTCGCCAAGAAATATAGCAGGGTGGAGAGGGAGACGGTACTGGTACGCTAAAGGGAAGTGTCTTTTTCTCTCTCTTTCGGCTTCCCTGCACTCCACGAGCACGTGTCGCACGGTAAGCCTCTCTCCACATCTACCACAGGTTGGAGGCTCATTACCAGTCAACAGAAAATTGTGAGTTCCATATGTGTGTCCTATTCTGAGACGGCAGAATAGGACATCAGTTCGTCGTGTTTTAGTTGTACAGGGCCAGAAACCTAACTGTGGCTTAATCAAGTGGAGCTTATTATTTGTTTCACTGTCCCACATGCGTTGCCAGTGGCTTCGCAGTCTCGTTCGCAAAAAAGGCTTGAGATCTGTGGCGGCAATAGTACTGCTAAGATTGGTAGCTTGAGATGTAATTGCTGTGGCCATTTGGTCTGCTAGCACATTACCCTCGATGGATCTATGACCAGGAACCAAGCATATTGTCACATGTCTACCAGATGAGTAGATATTGCACAAATATGAGTAAAGTTCAATAAAAACAGGATTTTTGTGTTTCCTTAAAGACATTAGTGCCTTTACGACACTTAAGGAGTCCGTGAATATTATTGCCTTCTGTAGTTTTAATTTCTTAATGTGTTTAACCGCACACAGTACTGCATAGGCTTCTGCAGAGAAGATACTTGCATATGGGTTCAATACGTCTGATTCAGAAAGAGATGGACCGACAGCCGCGTAAGATACGCCAGCATGTGACTTTGACGCGTCGGTGTAGAATTCAGAGCAAGAGTATTTCGATTGGAGTTCACGGAAATGCATTGCGATTTCGAGTTCAGGAGCGTGCTTTGTGACCTCTACAAAGGATATATCACATTCTATCACCTGCCACTCCCAGGGCGGTAACAGCTTACCTGGAGGCATTAGACAGTGTTCGAGAAGTGGGACATCCATTTCTTCGCTAAGTTCTCTCACACGCAGTGAGAAAGGACGTCTCATAGAGGGTCGGTTATGAAAAAGTGTAGTACATGACAAATCGTTAACAGTTTTATAACACGGATGTTCATGATGAGAGTGGACTTTGAGGAAATATGTGAAGCTGATGTATGATCTCTGCAGATGGAGTGACCATTCATTCGATTCTACGTATAAGCTTTTAATAGGGCTTGTTCTGAAAGCACCGGTGGCCAGGCGGATACCTAGATGGTGAACAGGATCTAGCATCTTTAGTGCACTTGGGGCGGCAGAGTGGTATACTACAGCCCCATAATCTATTCGCGAACGAATCAGACTCTTATAAAGCTTCAGTAGACACTTCCTGTCGCTGCCCCATGTTGTGTGAGATATAATCTTCATTAGGTTCATGGTTTTTAGGCATTTTGCCTTGAGATACTTTATCTGGGGAATTAAGGTTAGTTTTGTGTCAAGTATAATGCCTAAAAATTTGTGTTCAGTGTTGATTGGTATGCGTTGTCCATGCAGCATGATATCTGGATCTCGTATTAAGCCTCTCTTTCTAGAGAAAAGTATACAGGAGCTTTTGAGAGGGCTTAGCTTGAAACCATTTTCATTTGCCCATTTTGACACTTTGTTCAGTCCGAGCTGAACCTGACGCTCGCATATTGCAAGGTTACAAGACTTAAATCCGATCTGCACATCAGCGACAAATATTGAATAAAACATTGAGGATGGAATGACTTTTTGAAGGGAATTCATTTTCACAATGAAAAGGGTGCAACTAAGCACGCCCCCCTGTGGCACACCAGTTTCTTGAATAAATGGGCGGGACAATACGTTACCAACTCTGACTCGAAAGGTACGGTTAGACAGGTAGCTTTCTATAGTGCTAAGCATATTACCTCGAATGCCCATGTGCGACAGGTCTCGTAAGATCCCGTACCGCCATGTCGTATCGTACGCCTTTGCCATATCAAGAAATATAGACAAGAAATACTGCTTGTGTACAAATGCATCACGGATGTTTGCTTCGTTGCGCACGAGGTGATCGGTTGTAGATCGGCGTTCGCTAAAGCCACATTGAAATGGGTCGAGCATTTTGTTCGACTCTAAGAAATGTACAAGACGGTGATTGATCATTTTCTCAAAAACTTTGGAAAGGCAGCTCGTAAGCGCTATAGGCCGGTAGCTGGTCAGCAATGAAGTATCATTACCGTGCTTCAAAACTGGGATGACAATAGCTTCTTTCCATTTAGATGGGAGATACCCAGCAGCCCAGTTGGTATTGAAAAGTGTGAGTAGTGTGATTTGCGTGTCGCAGTGCAAGTGCTTGATCATATCGTACATGATTCTATCCGGACCCGGTGCAGAGCTCTGACAAGCTGACAAGGCGGCTTTAAGTTCGGCAATACCAAAAGGACGGTTATAAGGTTGATTTGGGCTACATTTCCGGATCAGAGGCTTACGTTCTTCTATTGCTTTATATTTCAGGAAGCTCTCCGAATAGTGGGTGGAACTAGACACGCGTCGAAGTGTTCACCAAGAGCGTCAGCCTGGTCTTCCAACTTATTTCCTTCTTTATCCACCAGGGGCAATGGATGAATTTGTTGTCCCTTAAGCCTCCTGAGCCCATTCCATACTTTTGCCTCCTGTGTGAATGAATTAATATCCAATAGGAACCTCTCCCAGCTTGCCCTTTTAGCTTGTCGTCGCGTTCGCCTTCCCTGTGATTTTATGTTTTTAAATTCCATCAAATTTTCTGCAGTTGGGGATCGACGGAGTATGCCCCACGCTTTATTTTGTTTTTTCCGCGCCTCCTTGCACTCATCATTCCACCACGGCACTCGTCTTTTGGATGAGCTACCGCTTGATTGTGGAATGAACTTGTTTGCTGCGTCGATGATAAAAGCGGTAAAATACGCTACTGCGTCGTCTATGCTAAATTCGCTGATAAAATCTCGTGATATAAATGTCTATTCTTTAAAAAGTTTCCAGTCGGCGGAGGCTAGTTTCCACCTAGGGACATGCGGAATGGAGTTATGTTGGGCTACTAAGTTTAGTGTGATTGGAAAGTGGTCACTTCCGAATGGGTTTTTGATTACACTCCATTCCAAGTCGGGAAAAAGGGAAGCAGAACCAATCGCCAAGTCTATTGATGAGTATGAATTGTGATGAAGGTTATAATAGGTTGGCTCCTTTTTATTGAAGAGGCATGCACCGGAGTTCACGAGGAATTTTTCTATGAATCTACCTCTCGTATCGCATAGTGAGTCTCCCCACATCGTGTTATGAGCGTTAAAATCTTCCACGAGTATGTAGGGTTCGGGAAGCTGATCAATGAGGTTATGGAAATCTGTTTTCTCGAGATGATGATTCGGGGGTATATAAATGGTGCATACGGTTACCAACTTACTGAAAAGAATTGCCCGAACTGACACTGCCTCTAGGGGCGTCTGAAGGGCGACATATTGACAAGCTACAGACTTGTCGGCAACTATTGCTACACCGCCAGACGAGGCGTTCGCCACGTCACGGTCTTTGCGGTAGATGGTGTATTGACGAAGAAAGTTTGTATTTGTGGGTTTCAGATGCGTCTCTTGAACACACAGCAACTTTGGATTGTGTTTGTGTAGGAGTTCTGTAATATCGTCGAGGTTGTGAAGAAGTCCTCTGACATTCCACTGTAGTATTTGTGTCTCCATAATGACAAATGTGTTTGTGCTGTGTGTTTAAGAGATGAAGATTAGCTCGCGGGGCTCTTTGCAGGCGCCGTGACACGAGATCTTTCTTTTCTGGAGCGGTCGAGAGAATCTCGCCGCTCCTTAGGCGCTGGTGGCGCCGTCTGGCCGGTTGTGTCCATTGCCTCTTGCGGGGCGCTACACACGCGCTCTTGCGAGCGGTTCGTTTGACGTGAAAGCCTCGTCTCTAGGGACGAGGCCCTGGAGGCCACCAGCCCGGAGGTTGATGGTCCCTTGTTCTGAGATGGCGGAGCAGCGCTAGCCGCAGCCGCCGAGGGGGCGGATGGCGTCACCGCCGGCTCACTCTGTGTGGACCGGACAGCCCCCTGACGCGCCACCTCGGCAAAACTGACTTTAGGCAGGTATGACACCCGCCTGCGAGCCTCTTTGAAAGTTATGTTTTCCTTTACTTTGATCGTGACTATTTCTTTTTCTTTCTTCCAAGACGGGCATGACCGCGAGTATGCGGCATGCTCGCCATCACAATTGACACAGTGTAGAGTGTTCTCACATGTTTCAGAGGCATGGTCACCGGAACTACATTTAGCACATGTCTGTCGGCCTCGGCAGTTCTGGGAACTGTGGCCGAAACGCTGGCACTTGAAGCAACGAAGAGGGTTTGGTACATAGGGTCTAACCCGTAGCTTTACATAGCCTGCCTCGATTGTCTCAGGCAGGATGCTTGAGCCAAAAGTTAGTACTATATGCTTGGTTTTGATCTCTTTGCCGTCCCGTCTTAGCATGATTCGTTTAACAGTGATCACGTTTTGTTCGCACCAGCCTTCCAACAGTTCAGCTTCTGTCAGTTCCATGAGGCCATCGTCGGAGACTTTCGTGCTGTTTTACATCGCGGAGTTCCAAAAGGAGGTCGCCGCTAGCCAATTTCGACGCTTTGTAGCCTGCTCCAAGAGCTTCGGTCAGACTTTTCGAAACGAGAAAGGGTGAGATCATTCTCACCGTCTTTTCGGGTTTATCAGAATGGATAACATGAAATCTGGGGAAGTTTTGCAATTTGCTGCCATTGAATTGAAAAATATCTTCGGTGCGCCCTCGTTTGTGAGAGCGATCAGGGAGTCGGGGGAATGACGATAAAGCCATAAGGTAACAATGATTTCGGTAGCTATGCCAGCCGCCCACCACCGAGCCCAACAAGGGGACGCTACAAGACCCGAAAGAGATGCAGACGCCAGCTGTACATAGCCACTATAACCTAATAGACCCAAGGATGGATAAACTACACCAGGTTAACCCTTGCTGCCTGGAAAATTGGAAGTAAAGCGAAGTGAAGAGAAGACAGGAGAGATGGAAAGTGAGAGAGAAAGACGAAGGTTGGAGGGAGAGAGAGACAGGAAAAGGCAACTACCAATTTCCCCCGGGTGGGTCAGTCCAGGGGTGCCGTCTACGTGAAGCCGATGATGATGATGATGATATATGTTGTTTTCTGGCGCAAGGGCCAGCTATGGCCAAAGAGCGCCAAGACGTATTGTACTGAGTGAGCAATGGTATGATCAATGAGAGTGGGTAGGTGTAGGGTGGCTGTAAAGGGGCCTAAAATCCTGCGCACTAAAGGTGCGTAAAACAGACAAATTTAATAAAATCATGACAATGACGTGATAGGGGCACAATGAATATAGTATAAAAAGGTGTAAGCGATACAAGGCACTACTGCCTCACAGAGACCCTTAGGAGCAAGGGCCTGGAGGAGAGTGCATTTCAAATATGCGGTCGCAGCAGCGTCCTCTGAAAGAGGACACCGCTACGAATCTCTCGGGCGAAGAACTTGCAAAATGTCGATGTCATTTAAAAAGGCTAAAACTGAATCGTTCTGAAATATCGGGTCGTTATGTAAAAACATCGCTGGATGAAGGGGTATATTCTCTTTATAGGCTTGAACAAAGTGCTTTTTTCTTTCAGGTTCTATTATTGGACACTGTACTAGGATGTGAAGTACAGTAAGTGCTTCCCCACATCTAGTACAGGTCGGGGGTTCGCCTCCAGACAACAGGTAATTATGTGTGCCGTAAGTGTGTCCTATACTGAGCCTACAGAACAGGACATCAATTCTTCTAGATTTCGTGGTCGATGGCCAGTTGCCTAAACGGGGCTTAATTAAATGAAGCTTGTTATGAGTCTGGCCGTCCCACAAACGTTGCCAGTGGACTCGAAGTCTCTTGCGTAGATATGGCTTCATATCGAGAACAGGGACGAGCATAGATGTGTTGCCAGCTTTTGCCTTGATGGATGTGGCAAGCTGGTCTGCCAGTACATTTCCCTCGATGTCTCGGTGTCCTGGCACCCAGCACACCACAACATGCTGCCCAGACGCATAAATACTACATATGATTGAATAAAGCGATACTATTACAGGATTTTTGTGCCTCTTAAGAGATTTTAAGGCTTTTACTACGCTCAGCGAGTCTGTGTAGATGATTGCTTTTGGTATTTTCGATTCTTTGATGTATTTAAGAGCCGACAGTATTGCATAAGCCTCTGCTGTGAAAATGCTCGTTAAGGGGTGCAGGGCGTCGGCATCTGAAAATGATGGACCAACCGCTGCATAAGAGACGCCAGCATGGGACTTTGATGCATCGGTGTAGAATTCCGGACAGGAGTATTTATGTTGCAATTCAAGGAAGTGCATTCGAATGTGTGTAACCGGGGCATGCTTCGTAACATGTAAAAAAGACAAATCACAGTCTACAATCTGCCACTGCCATGGTGAGACCTCTATAGTGGGTGTCATTAGACGATGTTCAAAGAGTGGGACATCCATTTCCTCAGCCAGACTTCTCACACGCAACGAGAAGGGCTCTCTTACTGCAGGTCGGTTATGAAAGAGGTGGGAGCTGGACAAATCATTTACGGTGGAATATGAGGGATGTTCACTGTTTGCATTCACTCTAAGGAAATACATAAAAGCTGTGTAGGTCCTCTGCAAGTGGAGTGACCACTCATTGGATTCCACGTAAAGGCTTTCTACAGGGCTTGTCCTAAAGGCACCTGTAGACAAGCGAATACCTAGATGGTGGACGGGGTCCAGCATCTTCAATGCGGTTGGGGTGGCTGACTGATAAATTATGGCCCCGTAGTCTAGGCGTGTTCGTATGAGGCTTTTATACAAGTTTAACAGACACTTTTTGTCACTACCCCATGTAGTGCGTGACAACACCTTTAAAATATTCATTGTCTTCATGCATTTGTTTTTTAGATGTTTTAGGTGTGGTATGAATGTTAGCTTTGTGTCAAGAATTATGCCTAAGAATTTGTGTTCCGTTTTTACAGGTAGACTCTGTCCTTGCAGGTCAATGTCGGGGTCAGGGTACAGTCCTCTCTTTCGAGAAAAAAGGACGCAGGTGCTCTTTTGTGGATTTAGGCAGAACCCATTCTCGTCTGCCCATTTAGCCACCCTGTTCAGACCAAGCTGAACCTGCCGCTCACAGATTGCAAGGTTGCATGATTTAAATCCAATCTGTACATCATCGACATACGTTGAATAAAACATGTTGCGTGGGATGTATAGACGCAAGGAATTCATTTTTATAATGAAGAGAGTGCAACTGAGCACCCCACCCTGTGGCACTCCGGTTTCCTGCACAAAAGGTCGTGATAATGCATTGCCAACTCGAACACGGAATGTGCGATTCAGCAGATAACTTTCAATGACATTTAACATATTACCACGTAGACCAAAGTGGGAGAGGTCTCTCAGTATTCCAAACCGCCATGTGGTGTCGTAGGCCTTTTCCATGTCTAGGAATACAGATAAAAAGAATTGTTTGTGAACAAAAGCTTCACGTATCTGTGCCTCAATACGTATCAAATGGTCAATGGTGGATCGACCCTCGCGAAAACCGCACTGGTATGGGTCAAACAGCTTGTTTGATTCTAGGAAATGTATCAGACGACGGTTTATCATTTTCTCGAAAGCTTTGCAGAGGCAGCTTGTTAGAGCTATGGGCCGGTAACTCGATACGGACGATGGATCCTTGCCCTGCTTCAGGATAGGGACCACTATGGCCTCTTTCCAGGCAGAGGGGATCTCGCCGGAGGTCCATATAGAGTTATAGAGACAGAGAAGGGTTTTCTTCGTTTCAGAGGGTAGGTTTTTCAACATGTCATATAGTATACGGTCAGGGCCTGGGGCAGATTGGTTGCAACAGGTGAGTGATGCATGCAGCTCTGCTAGGGAGAAAGGTAGGTTATATGGCTCGTTTCCGGTGGTCTTTCGGTCCAGTTTTTGTTTTTCTATTACTGATTTGTATCTTTTAAACGCTGGAGAATAGTGTGATGAACTAGACACATGTTCAAAATGTGCACCCAGATGGTTCGCCTGGTCCTCCAGGCTGTCTCCCTGCGTGTGTACCAGGGGAGGCGGATGTGTTTGTCGTCCTCTTACTCTATTCACCCTGTTCCAAACCTTGGCCTCATCCGTGTACGAGTTGATATTTGATAAAAATGTTTGCCAGCTGTCTCTCCTGGCTTGTCTGCGTGTTCTCCTACCTTGGGACTTGATTTTCTTGAAACTGACAAGGTTTTCAGCAGTAGGATAATCGCGAAGCTGCCTCCATGCTTTGTTCTGCTGCCTACGTGCGTTCCGGCATTGTTCATTCCACCAAGGAACACGGCGTTTGCTAGAAAGTCCACTTGTTTGGGGAATACACTTAGAAGCTGCGTCAATTATGAAATTAGTCAAATACTCGATGGCACCGTCGATTCCGAGCGATGAAATGTCAGCCCACGAGAGCTTACTGGTAAGTGCTTGGAATTTATCCCAGTCCGCTGCATTGACCTTCCAGCGAGGAGCATGTGGTGGAGATTCGTATTGTCTTGGTGCTCTCAGCAGTATTGGGAAATGGTCGCTCCCGTAAGGGTTTTTTATAACTTCCCATTCAAGTTCAGGCAATATGGATGGAGAAGCTATGCTGAGGTCTATAGAGGAAAATGTTTTGTTTGCAAGACAATAATATGTAGGTTCTTTTTTGTTAAGCAGACAAGCACCGGATGAGAAAAGAAAATCTTGAATTAGACGGCCTCGCGCATCGATGCGAGCGTCGCCCCACAGATTGTTGTGTGCATTGAGATCGCCCAGAACAAGATAGGGCTCTGGCAATTCGTCTATCAAGGACTGAAATTCGTGTTTGTGTAAGCGGTAATGTGGGGGTATGTATACCGAGCAAATGGTGATGAGTTTGTTAAGGAGCACCAGTCGAACTGCCACTGCTTCAAGGGGCGTTTGCAGCTGCAAACGTTGACATGCTATGCTTTCGTGAATCACAATGGCAACACCGCCTGATGATGCGAGACCATCATCGCGATCTTTACGAAACGTAACATACTGTCGAAGAAAGTTTGTATGCGTCGATTTTAAATGAGTTTCCTGTACACACAGCACTTTTGGATTGTGTTTGTGGAGAAGTTCTTGCACATCATCGAGGTTCCTAAGAAGGCCTCTGATGTTCCATTGTATAATTTGTGTGGCCATACTGAAAGTAAATGGGTGCTGTGTGTACTAAAAACAAAAAGGAAGTGTTGCATTAGATTACAGAGCCCTTTCCAGGCCCTGTAACGCGGGATTTGTCTTTTCTGAAGCGGTCGAGGGAACCTCGCCGCTCCTTAGGCGCTTGGTGCGCCGTCGGGGTGGGTGTGGTGTCCATTGCCTCTTGTGAAGCGCCGGACACGCGCTCTTGCGAGCGAGAAGTTTCACGAGAAAGTCTCGCCGCGAAGGACGAGACATTTGCGCCCACCAGCCCGGATGTCGATGGGGCTGCCTTTGGGCCTGAGCTGCGCCGGCTGTTGCCAGCACCAGCAGGGGCCGGTGAGGGTGAGGCAGCCTTGGCTGCACCCACCGTGGGAGCTGCTGGCGGGCCTGCGGGTTCGCTACGCGAAGCGCAGGCTGCCGCCGAGGACTGTTGTGGTGCCGGCAACCCTAGGGTAACCGGGCCTGTTCGCTGGTTGGGTGGAGTAGACTTCGCTACTTCCACCCTGGGGGCAGGAGCCACAAGCGACGGCTCGCTGCGCGCGGGCTGGGCAGGTGGCAGTAGCTGCTGCGACGCTGCCCCTCGACGCGCCGCATCAGCATAAGTGGTAGTGTGGAATGGTGAGCACCTTTTGCGTGCTTCCCTGAAGGATATGTTTTCGCGGACTTTCAGTGTTAGAATTTCTTTTTCTTTTTTCCAGCTTGGACAGGACCGGGAGTATGCTGGATGGTCACCATCGCAATTAACGCAGTGAGGTGTGGCCTCACAATTGTCTGAGGCATGACCTTGTATTCCACACTTAGCACAGGTGAGTCGACCACGGCAGCTCTGCGAGCCATGGCCGAATCTTTGGCATTGGTAGCACCGCCTAGGATTTGGGATGTATGGTCTTACGGATGTCTTTGTGTAGCCTGTTTCAATGCTTTGTGGCAAAATGCTCAATTCAAAGGTAAGTATCAGGTGTTTCGTGCGAATTTCTTTATTGTCCCGTCTCATAACAATGCGGTGCACATTCGTGACATTTTGTTCCTTCCATCCTTCCAACAATTCGGTTTCAGATAGGTCGATGAGGTCTGCTTCAGATACTACCCCCCGTACTGTGTTCATGGATCGATGCGGTGAAACGGAAACTGGGATATCACCAAAAGTAACAAGCTTGCCGAGTCTGTTGTATTGCTCCTTATCCCGTAGCTCAAGCAGAAGATCCCCGCTTGGCATTTTGGTGACTTTGTAGCCAGGGCCTAGCGTGTTGGTTAAGCTTTTTGCAACTACAAATGGGGATATGGTTCTTGCTAGTTTTTCGGTTCTTTCACAATGTACTACTTGGAATCTGGGGAAAATGTCTTTTGGTCTGGTGAACAAGTTCAGAATCTCATCGGTGCGTCCCCTCTTCTGAGGGAGACGATCAAGAAGTCGGGGAAAAGCGGGTGTTCCCATAGCAGTCTGGTGTATTTCGGCAGCAATGGCAGCCACCCACCACGGAGTCCAACAAGGGGACGCTGCAGCACTTAACGTGTAAGGCTGCAGGCGCCAGCCGTACATTGCCGCTATAACCTTATATATAAACCCAAGGGAGGGCACCTACACAAGGTTAACCCAAGCCGCCTATGGAAATTGAGGAAGTAACAGAAGAGAAGAGATGACAGGACAGTGAAGACAGAAAAATAGAGCAGAGAAAGATCGGAGAGGGGGACAGGAAAAGGCGACCACCGATTTCCCCCGGGTGGGTCAGTCCGGGGGTGCCGTCTACGTGAAGCGGAGGCCAAAGAGGCGTGTTGCCTCCGCCGAGGGGCCATAAAGGTCCAAACACCCGGCATCGGCTCAACCTCCAGGATCCTCTTTTCCCCGGACACGGCTAAGCCGCGCACGGCTACACGCGGGAGGGGCCAACCCTCATGTGCTCGGGTCCGTGGTGTCGCAACACACCAAACGCCTGCTTACGCAGACGCCCCTGCGGGTACGTGAAGCCGAGGCCAAAGAGGTGTGTTGCCTCCGCCAGGGGGCCATAAAGGTCCAAACTCCCGGCTTCTGCTCAACCTCCAGGATCCCCTTTTCCCCGGACACGGCTAAGCCGCGCACGGTTAAGCGCGGGAGGGTCCAACCCCCATGTGCTCGGGTCCGTGGTTAACAGAAGAGAAGAGATGACAGGACAGTGAAGACAGAAAAATAGAGCAGAGAAAGATCGGAGAGGGGGACAGGAAAAGGCGACCACCGATTTCCCCCGGGTGGGTCAGTCCGGGGGTGCCGTCTACGTGAAGCGGAGGCCAAAGAGGCGTGTTGCCCCCGCCGAGGGGCCATGAAGGTCCGAACACCCGGCATCGGCTCAACCCCCAGGATCCTCTTTTCCCCGGACACGGCTAAGCCGCGCACGGCTACACGTGGGAGGGGCCAACCCCCATGTGCTCGGGTCCGTGGTGTCGCAACACACCAAACGCCTGCTGACGCAGACGCCCCTGCGGGGAGCATAAGAAGGAGCATTATTGCCTAATGTATCCAGCATGTCCTTGTGAATATCTTGCGGTGTCCTCCGCAGGGGCGTCTGCGTCAGCAGGCGTTTGGTGAGTTGCGCCACCACGTACCCGAGCACACGAGGGTTGGACCCTCCCGCGTGTAACCGTGCGTGGCTTAGCCGTGTCCGGGGAAAAGAGGATCCTGGGGGTTGAGCCGATGCCGGGTGCTCGGACCTTCATGGCCCCTCGGCTGAGGCAACACACCTCTTTGGCCTCTGCTTCACGTAGACGGCACCCCTGGACTGACCCACCCAGAGGATATCGGTTGTCGCCTTTTCCTGTCCTTCTCTTCAATCTTCGTCTTTCTCCCTCACTTTTAAGCTTTCCTGTCTTCTTTTCTCTTCCATTTACTTCTAACTTTCCTGGCGACGAGGGTTAACCTTGTGTGTCATAACCACCCTTGGTTATACGTATTTGGTTATAGCGGGAACGTACAGCTGGCGTTTGTGGGACTTGTGTTTGCAGGTCCTACATCGTCCCCTTGTTGTGCTCCATGGTGGGTGATGATGATGAATTTGGTGTTTTGTGGCGCAAGGGCCAAGTATGGCCAAAGAGCGCCAGGCCACAGTTAATGAGTTAACAATGAAGTAATTAATTATGTAGTTGGTTGTGACATGGCTGTAGAGGCGCCTAAAACAGTGGCAGTAAAGTCCGTAAACACATGTAATAAAATTATGGAAATGACCAATGAATGTACTTTAAAACAAGAAATACATTGACAAGGGGGGATAAAATGAACTACAATATGTCGTTTGTAGCACTACTGCATTTCCAAGGCTCTTGAAACGCAAGGGCATGGAAGCATGATGATATTTGGTGTTTTGTGGCGCAAGGGCCAAATGTGGCCAAAGAGCGCCAAGACAATGAATGGTATGTTTGCGATGATCGGTGAGTTCCGATGATAGGATGCTATGTGGCTGTAAAGGGGCCTAAGAACAAATCGCGGTATATAAGCGTAAAACATACATCGAATA
This sequence comes from Dermacentor silvarum, assembly GCF_013339745.2. Classification (NCBI taxonomy): domain Eukaryota; kingdom Metazoa; phylum Arthropoda; class Arachnida; order Ixodida; family Ixodidae; genus Dermacentor; species Dermacentor silvarum. Next base: position 394,574,020 of record NC_051154.1, on the reverse strand, counting down.
GGATTATGGTAGTGACGTGTGGAGTGATCTGTGTGTCGTGAATGTATGAGAAGTGGTCATGGTGTTAAAATTAAGGATATAAAAGTATCACGATGCCTACCCAAGGCCTTTGTGGACAAAGACCATGAGGCATGTGCTTTATTTAATAAGATACTGCAGCACCGGCCTCTGCAGAGAGGCCGTGCTACACGTCACCTGGATAGATAACACGAAAATTATATATGCCCTTTAAAAACGCGAGAAGTGATTGATATTTAAAAAAAGGTTCATTGCCCAAAAACATAGAAGGATGTAATGGGAGATTTAGCCGTGATGGTAATGGAAAATGTTTTTTCCTCTGAGGCTCCAACTCAGGGCACTGTAAGAGGACATGAAGTACACTGAGTGGCTCGCCACATTCGTCACAGACAGGCGGATCGCCACCGGACAATAAGTATGCGTGTGTACTGTATGTGTGTCCTATCCTGAGTCTGCAAAGTGTAACCTGTGTGTAGCGTGTTTTCGATTCTGACGGCCAATGAGCGAGATGAGGCTTGATAGTATGTAGTTTGTTGTTCGTTTCTCTGTCCCACAGACGTTGCCTGTAGGCTCTGACCTTTTTCTTGAGAAATGGCTTTAGGTCCATTACAGGGACGGCTATGGGCGAAGTGGCAGCGTCTGTATGAGCAGCTGTGGCTAGCTTGTCGGCCAACTCATTCCCTTCGATCTCGCGGTGCCCTGGCACCCAGCACAGCACAATTTGTTGCTTAGATGCATACGCGGTGCAAATTATGGAATAAAGAGCTATAATGACGGGGTTTCTGTGCCTACTGAGAGTTTTTAAACATTTCAACACGGATAAAGAGTCAGTAAAGATGATTGCCTTGGGTATGTCTAACCGTTTGATGTGTTTAACCGCCGCCAGGATGGCGTAGGCCTCCGCTGTAAAGATGGTTGTGTTTGGGTGTAGAACTCCGGCAGCCCAAAAGGATGGACCGACCGCCGCGTAAGACACGCCAGTGTGTGACTTTGAGGCGTCAGTAAAATATTCCGGACAAGAGTATTTGTGCTGCAATTCGAGGAAGTGCATACGGATATGTGCACCCGGCGCATACTTTGTAACATCAACGAAGGACAGATCACAGTCAATCAGCTGCCACTGCCATGGCGGCAGCTGTACAGGAGAGGACATGACATCGTGTTCGTGGAGCGAGACATCCATCTCTTCGGCAAGACTTCTTACTCGCAGTGCGTAGGGCTTTCTTACGCTAGGGCGGTTCTGAAAGGTTTGGGCACTGGACAGGTCATTTATAGTTGTGTAGGTAGGGTGAGTTTTGCTTGAGTTTACTTTCAGGAAATACATAAAGGACAAGTACGTTCTCTGCAGATGGAGTGACCAGTCATTTGATTCTGCATATAGGCTTTCTACGGGGCTTGTTCTGAATGCACCCGTAGAGAGGCGGATGCCCAGATGGTGGACAGGGTCCAACATCTTCAAGGAGCTTGGAATCGCGGAGTGGTATATAATGGAACCGTAGTCTATACGTGATCGAATCAGGCTCTTATAGAGATTCAGTAGACATTTTGTGTCACTACCCCACGTAGTGCGAGACAACACTTTCAAGATGCTCATTGTCTTCATGCACTTGTTTCTTAGATACTTTAGATGTGGGATAAATGTTAACTTCGCGTCCAGAATTATGCCTAGAAATTTGTGTTCAGTTTTTACAGGTAGACCCTCACCTTGCATCTCGATGTTGGGATCAGGGTGCAGACCTCTCTTTCTGGAGAAGAGGACGCATGTGGACTTTTGTGGGTTAAGCCTAAATCCATTCTCGTCTGCCCACTTGATTGATTGATTGTTGGAGTTTTTTGGCGCAAGGGCCAGATGCGGCCAAAGAGCGCTAAGGCGATGATAATGACGTGTCAGTGGTACATGAATGGTGAATTAGAAGGTGTGGATAAAACAGATGTGGCATGGCTGTAAAGAGGCCTAAAATAGTCGCTGTAAAATGCGTAAAATCTATGTTACTAAGAATATGGCAATGACTAATGAAGTGTGCTATGGATACGAGGGATGCATTGTAAAAGATTGATGATATACTAAGATATGTCAGAGGCTAAACTGAACTATTATCACAGTGGCATCCTCTTGAGAGAGGATACATTACGTATTTCTTGGGCTGATAACATGCAAGACAACATCATTCAAAAAAGCGAGGACTGCTTTGGTAGTGAAAAGCGGTTCTTTGCCAAGAAACATAGCAGGATGAAGAGGGATAGAACAGCGGTATGCCAGAGGAAATTGTTTCTTCCTCTCTCTCTCGGCTTCCCTACATTCCAGGAGGACGTGAAGAACGGTGAGCCTCTCGCCACATCTACCACAGGTTGGAGGATCATTACCATTCAATAGAAAATTGTGGGTACCATATGTGTGTCCTATTCTGAGGCGACAGAATAGGACATCAGTTCGCCGTGTTTTTGATGCAGAGGGCCAGAAACCTAACTCTGGCTTAATCAAGTGAAGCTTATTATTGTTTGCGCATCCCACAAACGTTGCCAGTAGCTTCGCAGTTTCTTCCGCAAGAAAGGTTTCAAATCTGTTACAGGGACAGCAGCGGTAGGATTAATAGCGTGCGATGTTATTGATGTGGCCATTTGATCGGCAAGAACATTACCCTCGATGTCTCTATGCCCAGGCACCCAGCATATTATGATTTGTTGTTTAGATGCATAAACAGAGCAGATCAGTGAGTAGAGGTTCATAATTACAGGGTGTTTATGTTTTTGCGGCATCATTAACGCTTTAACAACGCTTAAAGAGTCGGTAAATATTACAGCCTTTTGGAGTTTCAATCTATCAATGTGTTTCACCGCCGATAGTACTGCATAGGCCTCTGCCGTAAAGATGCTTGTGTGGGGATAAAGTACATCGGATTCCAAGAAGGACGGACCGACTGCCGCATAGGAAACGCCAGCATGTGACTTTCATGCGTCTGTGTAAAATTCAGGGCAAGAGTATTTTGACTTTAGTTCTAAAAAGTGCATTTGAATGTGTGCATCTGGCGCGTGTTTTGTGACTTCAATAAACGATGTGTCACATTCAACCAGCTGCCACTGCCAAGGCGGTAGCAGCTTCGCTGGAGGCATTAGGCAATGTTCAAGTAGTGCAGCACCCATTTCTTCACTGAGCTTGCTCACGCGTAGCGAGAAGGGCTGCTTCGCTGTTGGTCGATTATTAAATAGTGTGGCAGATGTGGTATCGTTTATGGTAAAATAGGTAGTATGTGTACGGTTTGAATTTATTTTAAGGAAATATGTAAAGCTGGCATAAGTCCTCTGAAGGTGGAGCGACCACACGTTCGCTTCCACATAAAGGCTTTGTACGGGGCTTGTCCTGAAGGCCCCAGTCGCGAGGCGGATTCCTAAATGGTGAACAGGATCCAACATTTTTAAAGCGCTGGGTGCAGCAGACTGGTAAACTATCGCCCCGTAGTCAAGTCGTGAGCCGACAAGGTACCTGTACAAGTTCAAAATGCATTTCCTGTCACTGCCCCATGTTGTACGCGACAGCAGCTTCAATAAGTTCATTGTTTTCAGGCACTTAGCCTTCAAATATTTGATGTGCGGAACGAATGTGAGTTTTGAGTCCAATATGATGCCTAGAAACTTGTGCTCTTTGCTTACAGGTAATGTGGTACCAGACAGCTCAATAGCAGGGTCTGGTACTATTCCTCTCTTATTAGTGAAAAGGACGCATGTGCTTTTCTGTGGGCTCAACCTAAAACCGTTTTAATCAGCCCATTTAGCCACTTTATTTAAGCCATGCTGGACATGTCGTTCGCAGACAGCAAAGTTGCACGATTTAAAACCAATCTGGACATCATCTACATATACAGAGTAGAACATCGTTCGTGGAATAGCCGCGCGTAGAGAATTCATTTTCACAATAAACAGTGTACAGCTAAGCACACCGCCCTGCGGGACACCAGTTTCCTGGGTGAAAGACCTAGACAAGGCCTGGCCCACCCTTACACGAAAGGTACGGTTAGAAAGGTAGCTTTGCAGAGTACTCAACATGTTGACGCGGACACCCATAGCGGAAAGGTCTCGGATAATACCGAAGCGCCATGTGGTGTCATATGCCTTCTCTAAATCAAGAAATACGGAGATAAAAAACTGTTTGTGTATAAAGGCATCCCTTATGATTGCCTCGATGCGGACAAGGTGGTCTGTAGTCGACCTACCTTCCCGGAAGCCACATTGGTAAGGATCTAATGATGATGAATGGTGTTTAATGGCGCAAGGGCCAGGTATGGCCAAAGAGCGCCAGGCCAGTGTTAATAGGTTGACAATGGAGCAATGAATTGCGAAAGATAGATGTGTCGTGGCTGTAAAAGGGCCTAAAAACAATCGCTGTAAAATGCGTAAAATATATATGTAATAAAATTATGGCAATGGCTAATGAGGTGCACTATGAGACGAAAGAACAATTTGCAAGATAATCATGATAAATGAAAATTTATCACTGATAAGTCTTTTCAAACAGCACTACTGCCTTGACAGGCCCTTTGAAATGCAAGGGCCTGGAGACTCGTGCTATACAAAACTACTATCGCAGCGGCATCCTCTGGAGAGAGGATGCGCTATGAAACTATTGGGCAAATAACATGCAATATAACATCGCTAAGAAAGCCCAGGACAGCTTTGGTGTTAAAGAGGGGTTTGTCACCCAGAAACATAGCGGGATGGAGAGGGAGACAGTACCGGTACGCTAGAGGAAAGTGCCTTTTTCTCTCTGTTTCGGCTTCTCTGCACTCCACGAGGGCGTGAAGCACGGTAAGCCTCTCTCCACATCTACCACAGGTTGGTGGGTCATTTCCAGTTAAAAGAAAATTGTGGGTGCCGTATGTATGTCCTATTCTCAAACGAGAGAATAGGACATTAGTTCTTCGTATTTTCGTAACGGGATGCCAGGGACCTATCTGTGGCTTAACTAAGTGGAGCTTATTGTTGGTTTCGGCATCCCACAAGCGCTGCCAATGGCTTCGAAGTTTCTTTCTCAAGTAGGGCTTGAGGTCTGCGGCAGGGATAGAAGCGGTAGGGTTAAGGGCTCGCGATGTAGTTGATGAGGCCATTTGATCAGCCAGAACATTGCCCTCGATGCCTCTATGGCCAGGCACCCAGCACAAAATAATATGCTGGTTAGACATGTATGCTTTGCACAGAGCAGAATACAGTTCAATGAGTACAGGGTTTTTGTGTCTATGTAGAGTCATGATAGCTTTCACAACGCTTAGGGAGTCTGTAAATATTATTGATCGTTTGAGTTTTGACTTGCCTATATTCTTCACGGCTGATAAAAGTGCATAGGCTTCAGCCGTAAAAATGCTTGTTTCCGGGTGTAGTACATCGGACTCGGAGAACGATGGGCCGACTACTGCATAAGAAACTCCTGCATGTGACTTGGAAGCGTCAGTGTAAAACTGAGTGCAGGACGAGTACTTGAACTGGATTTCTAGAAAATGCATCTGGATATGTACCTCTGGAGCGTCTTTTGTGACCTCTACAAACGAAGTATCACACTCTATGAGTTGCCACTGCCACGGTGGCACTGGATTTGCTGGGGCCATCAAATTATTTTCAAGTAGTGGGATATCCATTTCTGCGCTAATTTTTCTTATACGTAGTGAGAAGGGTTCTCTTACTGTCGGCCGGTTATTAAAGAGTGTGGCACTGGTCATATCATTTATGATTGAGAAGGACGGATGTTCCGAGTTCGAATTTACTTTCAGGAAATAGGTAAGGCTTAAGTATGAACGTTGCATGTCAAGCGACCACACGTCCGCTTCTACGTACAAGCTTGACACAGGACTTGTCCTGAAGGCACCAGTGGCTAGGCGGATGCCTAGATGGTGTACAGGATCCAGCATCTTTAGGGCGCTTGGCGTAGCGGAATGGTACACTATGGCGCCGTAATCTAGTCGTGTGAGTATGAGGCTCTTATACAGATTTAAAAGGCACTTTGTGTCACTACCCCAAACGGTGCGTGACAACACTTTTAGAATATTCATTGTTTTCATGCACTTGTTCCTTATATACTGTATGTGTGCCACAAATGTAAGTTTCGTATCTAGAATCACACCTAAAAATTTGTGTTCTGTTTTTACGGCCACACGTTGTCCCTGCAACTCAATGTCAGGATCGGGGTGCAGACCCCTCTTCCTGGAGAACAGGACGCAGGTGGTCTTTTGTGGGTTAAGGCTAAATCCATTCTCGTCTGCCCACTTAGACACTTTGTTCAGACCAAGCTGAATCTGCCGCTCACAGACTGCAAGATTGCACGAGGCGAAACCTAACTGTACATCATCCACGTATGCAGAGTAAAACATGTTTCTTGGGATATACAGACGCAAAGAACTCATTTTTACGATAAAGAGAGTGCAACTCAGCACCCCGCCCTGTGGCACTCCAGTTTCCTGCACAAATGGTCTTGATACAGCATTTCCCACACGAACACGGAATGTACGATTAGATAAATAACTTTCTATGACATTTAACATGTTACCACGTATACCAACGTGTGAGAGGTCTCTTAGTATTCCAAACCGCCACGTGGTGTCGTAGGCTTTTTCCATATCAAGGAATACAGACAGAAAGAACTGCTTATGGACAAAAGCTTCACGAATTTGCGTTTCAATACGTATCAAGTGGTCGGCGGAGGATCGACCCTCTCGAAACCCGCATTGGTACGGGTCAAGCAGTTTGTTTGGTTCGAGGAAATGTATTAGTCGGCGGTTTATCAATTTTTCGAACAGTTTGCAGAGACAGCTTGTTAGTGCTATAGGCCGGTAGCTCGAAACAGACGATGGGTCCTTGCCCTGCTTCAGTATAGGGACGACAATGGCCTCTTTCCAGGCGGCGGGGATCTTGCCGGAGGACCATATAGCATTGTAAAGGCAGAGGAGAGTTTTCTTTGTTTCATGGGGAAGGTGTTTTAGCATTTGATAAACTATGCGATCAGTGCCTGGGGCAGACTTGTTGCAACAACTAAGCGACGCATAGAGCTCAGCGATGCAGAATGGCTGGTTGTATGCCTCGTCTCCGGTGCATTTTCTTTCTATTTTCTGTTTTTCTATGGCAGCCTTGTGTCTTTTAAATGTTGGCGAATAATGGGATGAGCTTGCCACATGTTCAAAATGTGCTCCCAGGCAGTTAGCTTGGTCTTCCAGACTGTCGCCTTGTGTGTTTACCAACGGGAGTGAATAAGTTTGTAGCCCTTTTATCTTATTAACTTTCTTCCAGACTCTGCCCTCGTCTGTATACGAGTTGATGCCTGATAAAAACTTCTCCCAACTCTCTCTCCTGGCCTGTCGACGTGTTCTTCTCCCCTGCGATTTTATCTTCTTAAAATTGACAAGATTCTCCGCAGTTGGGGAGTCGCGTAGCAACCCCCACGCTTTGTTCTGTTTCCTACGAGCGTTCCGACAATCCTCGTTCCACCATGGGAGACGGCGTTTGCATGTCTCACCACTTATTTCAGGTATACATTCAGAAGCGGCATCAATGATAAAACATGTAAAATACTCGACAGCAGCATCAATTCCCAGCGAAGATATTTCAGACCACGAGATACTACTTGTAAGACTTTGGAATTTCGCCCAATCTGTTATATCCAACTTCCAGCGGGGTGCCTGTGGTGGAGGTTCGTTTTGTAGTGGTGATCTCAGCAGTATCGGGAAGTGGTCACTCCCGTAAGGATTTTTTATAACTTCCCATTTAAGTTCAGCAAATATAGACGGGGAAGCTACACTGAGATCAATGGAAGAAAACGTTTTGTTTGCGAGATTGTAGTAGGTGGGTTCCTTCTTATTCAGGAGACACGCACCAGAGGAGAAAAGAAATTGTTCGATTAGGCGTCCTCGCGCATCGATACGCGTGTCGCCCCACAAGCTGCTGTGTGCATTGAAATCGCCAAGAACTAGGTAAGGTTCTGGTAATTCATCTATTAGTGACTGAAATTCATGTTTGTGTAAAGGATAATGTGGGGGTATGTAGAGCGAGCAAATAGTAACGAGTTTACCCAGAAGTACAGCACGAACGGCTACCGCCTCAAGTGCCGTATTAAGTGGAAGTTGCTGACAGGCTACACTTCTGTCGAGTATGATGGCCACACCACCAGATGATGCGGCAGAATCCTCGCGATCTTTTCGGAAAACAATATTCTGACGTAGGAAGTTGGTGTTTCTGGAGTTTAGATGTGTTTCTTGAACACACAGCACCTTTGGATTAAATTTACTGAGAAGTTCTTGGATATCGTCTAGGTTGTGGATTAATCCCCTAACATTCCACTGCATTATTTTATTCATGTTGGAGGAAAATAAAAGGTGCTGTGTGTTTCAAGGCGTGTGTACAGCCTATTTTACAGAGCCTTTTACAGGCGCTGTAACTGGTGTCTTGTCTTTTTTGGAGCGTTCTTGGGAGAGTCGCCGCTCCCTAGGCACTCCATGTGCCGTCTGAGAAGTTGTGTCCATTGCCTCTTGCGAGGCGTTGGACACTCGCTCTAACGAGCGATGTGTGCGTCGGTTTGGCTTCGCCTCGGAAGACGAAGCCTTTGTCCCCACCAGTGCGGAGGTTGACGGTACCTCCTTAGCCTCCGTGCTATCCTGGCTGCTGCCAGAGCTAGCAGGGGCCACTGGTGTGGCCAAGTTCGGTGATGGCAAGGCAGCCTTGGCTGCTCCCACCATAGGGGCGGCTGCCACAGCCGGCGGCTCGCTGCGCGCGGGCCGGGCAGGTGGCGGAAGCCGGTGCGACGTTGCCCCCTGACGCGTCGCCTCGGCATATGTTGTGCTGTGGAATGGCAAGCACCTTTTACGTGCTTCCTTGAAGGAGATGTTCTCACGAACTTTGAGAGTGATAATTTCTTTTTCTTTTTTCCAATTCGGACAAGACCGGGAGTAAGCTGGATGCTCACCATCACAGTTTACACAGTGAGGTGCCGCTTCACAGTTGTCTGAGGAATGCCCTTGCGTTCCACATTTCGCACATGTTAGTCTACCACGGCAGCTCTGCGAGCCGTGGCCAAATCTTTGACATTGGAAGCATCTTCTGGGATTGGGGATGTATGGCCTGACAGCTAACTTTGTGTATCCGGTTTCTATGGTTTCTGGCAGATCGCAAGTGGCAAAAGTCAGGATCAGGTGTTTAGTGGGAATTTCCTTATTTTCTCTTCTGATAATGATGCGCTGTACGTTTGTTACGTTTTGTTCTTTCCAGCCTTCCAATAGTTCGGTTTCGGACAAGTCGATTAGATCTGCATCAGACACTACTCCACGTGCTGTGTTCATAGACCGATGAGGTGAGACGGTAACAGGTATGTCTCCAAATGCCACAAGGTTGTTCAATTTATTGTGCTGCGCTTTGTCACGGATCTCAAGCAGGAGGTCCCCGCTCGCCATTTTGGTGACCTTGTAACCTGGGCCAAGGGCGTCAGTCAAGCCTTTCGCAACAAGAAAAGGGGATACGGTTCGAGCTGGTTTTTCAGTTTTCTCACTGTGCACAACTTGGTATCGGGGAAAAATTTCTTTCGGTCTGAATAGGTTTAATATTTCATCGGTGCGCCCCCTCTTGTGAGGGTGACGATCAAGTAGACGGGGAAATGCAGGTGTTCCCATATTAGTTCGGTTTATTTCGGCGGCAATGGCGGCCACCCACCACGGAGCCCAACTAGGGGACGCTGCAGCACTTAAGGTGTAAGGCTGCAGACGCCAGCCGTGCATTGCTGCTATAACCCAATATAAGATACCCAAGAGAGGGCACATACACAAGGTTAACCCGAGCCGCCTATGAAAACGTGGAAGTAACCGAAGAGAATAGGAGACAGGACAGTAAAGAAAGGAGATAGGAAAGAAAAAGGGCAGAGAGGGGGATAGGAAAAGGCGACCACCGATTTCCCCCGGGTGGGTCAGTCCGGGGGTGCCGTCTACGTGAAGCAGAGGCCAAAGGAGTGTGTTGCCTCTGCCGAGGGGCCATAAAGGTCCAAACACCCGGCTTCGGCTCAACTCCCAGGATCCCCTTTTCCCCGGACACGGCTAAGCCACGCACGGTTAGACGCGGGAGGGTCCGACCCTCATGTGCTCGGGTACGTGGTGTCGCAACACACCAAACGCCTGCTTACGCAGACGCCCCTGCGGGGTGGTAAGGATCTAGTATTCCGTTGCTTTCTAGGACACAGATTAGGCGCCGGTTAATCATCTTTTCGAAGAGCTTGCACAGACAGCTTGTCAAAGCAATGGGTCTGTAGCTACTAGGTAAGGACGGGTCCTTGCCCTGTTTAAGTATGGGGATTACTATAGCCTCTTTCCAAGAAGATGGAATGGAACCAGCAGCCCACATGACATTAAAAAGAGAGAGAAGTGTCTTTTGTGTTTCAGGGTGTAGGTGCTTGATCATTTCATACATGATACGGTCAGCACCTGGTGCCGAACCGTTGCAACAAGCAAGAGAAGCTTTAAGTTCAGCTAAACTGAACGGGCAGTTGTAATGTTCATTTCGGGCACATTTCCGATCGAGGGGCTGTCGCTCTGCGCGTTCTTTGAACCTCAGGAATGTTTGTGTATAATGAGATGCACTGGAGACATATTCAAAGTGTTCGCCCAGACAGTTTGCCTGATTCTCCAGGCCATCTCCTTGGGTGCTCACTAAGGGCAGCGGGTTCGTCTCGCGGCCCTTTAATTTATTCACCCTGTTCCATACTTTTGCCTCGTCTGTGTAGGAATTTATTCCAGAAATGTACCTTTCCCAACTCTCTCTCTTTGCACGTCGACGTGTCCTTCTGCCTTGCGATTTAACCTGTTTGAAATTAATAAGATTTTCGGCAGTAGGAGAATCGCGAAGCAATCCCCAAGCTTTGTTTTGATTTTTGCGGGCTTTACGACATTCTTCGTTCCACCAAGGAATGCGGCGCTTCTGAGCCAGTCCACTAGTTTGTTTAATACATTTTGTAGCAGCGTCAATAATAAAACCAGTTAGATATGCTACGGCGTCATCCACGTTAAGAGCAACAATGTCATTACGGCCTAAGTGTGTTAGCTCTCGGAACAATTCCCAGTTCGCCGAGTCCATGTTCCATCGAGGAGGTGGTGACAAGCATCCATCTCGTTTCGTTGAGTTCAACATAATTGGGAAGTGGTCGCTTCCATAGGGGTTCTTGAGGACGGACCACTCCAGGTATGGCATTAGAGTGCTCGACACTATGCTTAAGTCTATGGACGAGTATGTGTTATGTGTAATACTGTAGTACGTAGGTTCTTTCTTGTTCAATACACATTCACCTGAAGAAAACAGAAAATTTTCTATAAGGCGCCCTCGCGCATCGCAACGAGAGTCGCCCCACAGGGGGCTATGAGCGTTAAGGTCACCAGCGACTATGTATGGCGGAGGAAGTTCATCGATGAAGCTCTGAAATTCTGTTCTGGAAAGCTGATGGGAAGGGGGAATGTAGATGGAGCTAATTGTGACTAGTTTACCAAACAACAATGCTCGGACAGCAACTGCTTCAAGGGACGTTCGGAGGGTTAATTGCTGACATGCAACGCCCTTATCGACCATTACGGCCACACCCCCTGACGAGGCGAGAGCGTCGTCGCGGTCTTTGCGGAAAGTGACATATTGCCTTAAAAAGTTCGTCTGTGTTAATTTTAGGTGTGTTTCTTGTACACACATCACCTTTGGACTGAATTTGCGGAGGAGTTCTTTAACATCGTCAAGATTACGTAGAAGTCCTCTCACGTTCCATTGTAATACTTGGGTATCCATAATGGAAAAGAAGTTAGTGATGTGTGTACAGAAAGATAGAAGTTAGTTCACGAGACCTTTCCAGGCCCCGTAATACGGGATTTTTCTTTTCTCCCGACGCGCTCCATGGAGCTACGCCGTTCCTTCGGCGCCTGGGACGCCGGAGTAGTGATGATTGCATCCATTGCCTCGTCAGAGGCGCTGGCTGCTGCCCGCTCCTCGGGCACACTAGGGGGTTTTTGGGGCCGGTCTGCACGAGCAGTGGCCCTGGGACCGGCAGGCCCGGAGGACTGCTGGCCCTGCGATGTAGGGGGCGGAACAGCACTGGCTTCTCCTGCCAGGGGGGCTGATGCTGTCACCGCTGTCACACTCTGTGTGACTCGGGCAGCCGCCGCAGGATGTGACGCTGCCTCCCGGCGCGCCACATCGGTGTAGGAAGGACTGGACTGGTTGTGGGCAGAAAAACGCTTGCGCGCCTCTGGAAAGGAAATGTTTAGCTTAACTTTGAGCTGTAATATTTCTTTTTCTTTCTTCCATGACGGGCACGATCGCGAATAGGCGGGGTGGTCTCCGTCACAGTTGGCACAATGGGTTGTGGAAGTGCAGTTATCTGAGGCGTGTTCTTTAGAAGCACATTTTGCACAAGTAGCGTGCCCTCGGCAGCTCTGAGACCCATGCCCAAAACGCTGACACTTGAAGCATCGGCGCGGATTGGGTATGTACGGTCGTACACGGAGCTTATAATATCCCGTCTCGATTGAATCTGGAAGGTCACTTGTTCCAAACGTGATAATTACATGCTTTGTGGGAATTTCCTTGTCGTCACGCCTTAACTTAATTCTTTGAACCTTTACTACGTTTTGGTCTTGCCATCCAACCAACAGCTGGCTTTCGCTGAGTTCTAGAAGGTCGTCATCCGAGATGACACCACGTACAGTGTTCATTGACCTGTGAGGGCCCACTGAGACGGGGATGTCACCAAATGCAACAAGTTTAGACAATTTGTTATACTGGGGTTTATCACGCACTTCCAGAAGCAGGTCTCCGCTTCCCATCTTAGTTACCTTGTAACCTGGGCCGATTGCTTCTGTCAGGCATTTTGCTACGACAAATGGAGATATAGTACAGACTGTCTTCGTTTCGTGTTGGCTATGAATGACATGGTACTTGGGAAATATTTCTTTGGTTTCATGAAAAAGTTGAAAGTGTCATCGGTGCGCCCCCTTTTCAGGGAGCGATCAGGAAGTGGGGGAAAAGGATTTGCCATATGAAATTGCTAAATTCGGCGGCGATGGTAGCCACCCACCACCGAGCCCAACAAGGGGACGCTACAAGGATGGAATGCTTGCAGACGCCAGCCATGCATCGCCGCTATAACCTAATATAAAATACCCAAGGTTGGATAGCTACACCAGGTTAACCCTTGCCGCCCAGAAATTCGGAAGTGGGAAGAAGTGACTAGAAGACAGGACAGATGGAAAAGTGAGAGAGAAAGACAAAAGATTGAAGAGGGGGACAGGAAAAGGCGACTGCCGATTTCCTCCAGGTGGGTCAGTCTGGAGGTGCCGTCTATGTGAAGCAGAGGCCGAAGAGGTGTGTTGCCTCTGCCGGGGGGCCTTAAAGGTCCAAACACCCGGCATCGGCTCAACCTCCTGGATCCCCCTTTCCCCAGACACGGCTAAGCCGCGCACGGCGACACGCGGGAGGGTCCAACCCTCTTGTGCTCGGGTCCGTGGTGTCGCAGCACACCAAACGCCTGCTCACGCAGACGCCCCTGCGGGGCGTCTGCCCACTTACATAGTTTGTTCAAACCAAGCTGAACCTGCCGCTCACAGATTGCAAGGTTACATGAGGTGAACCCTATCTGCACATCGTCGACATATACTGAATAAAATATGTTGCGTGGGATGTACAGACGCAGAGAGTTCATTTTTATGATAAAAAAGGTGCAACTGAGCACCCCGCCCTGTGGTACTCCAGTTTCCTGCACATATGGTCTTGATAGGGCATTACCCACACGAACACGGAATCTGCGGTTGGACAGATAACTTTCAATGATATTCAGCATGTTGCCACGTATTCCAAAGTGTGCGAGGTCTCTCAGTATTCCGAACCGCCACGTGGTGTCGTATGCCTTTTCCATATCGAGGAAAACAGACAGGAAGAATTGCTTGTGGACAAAGGCTTCACGAATCTGAGCCTCTATGCGTATCAGATGGTCAGTGGTGGATCGGCCATCGCGAAACCCACACTGGTATGGGTCAAGCAGCTTGCTTGATTCTAGGAAATGTATTAGACGCCGGTTTATCATCTTCTCGAAGACTTTGCAGATGCAGCTTGTTAGAGCTATGGGCCGATAGCTGGATACGGACGATGGATCCTTGCCCTGCTTTAGGATAGGGATCACTATGGCCTCTTTCCAGGCAGAGGGGATCTCGCCGGAGGTCCAAATAAAGTTATACAGACAGAGAAGCGTTTTCTTCGTTTCAGAGGGCAGGTTTTTTAACATTTCGTATAGTATGCGGTCAGAGCCTGGGGCAGATCGGTTGCAACAGGTGAGTGATGCATACAGCTCTGCTAGAGAGAAAGGTAAGTTATATGGCTCGTTCCCGGTGCTCTTTCGGTCTAGGTTTTTCTTTTCTATTGCTGCTTTGTATTTTGTAAATGCTGGAGAATAATGTGATGAACTGGACACATGTTCAAAATGAGCACCCAGATGATTTGCTTGGTCCTCCAGGCTATCTCCCTGCGTATGTACCAGGGGAGGAGGATGTGTTTGTCGTCCTCTTACTCTATTGACCCTGTTCCAAACCTTGGCCTCATCCGTGTATGAATTTATGCTTGATAAGAATGTTTGCCAGCTGTCTCTCCTGGCTTGTCTGCGCGTTCTCCTACCTTGGGATTCGATTTTCTTGAAATTGACGAGGTTTTCAGCAGTAGGAGAATCGCGAAGCTGCCTCCATGCTTTGTTCTGCTGCCTACGTGCGTTCCGGCATTGTTCATTCCACCACGGAACACGGCGTTTGCTAGAAAGTCCACTTGTTTGGGGAATACACTTAAGAGCTGCATCAATTATGAAATTAGTAAGATATTCGACGGCACCGTCAATTCCGAGCAATGAAATGTCAGCCCACGAGAGCGTACTGGTAAGTGTTTGGAATTTCTTCCAGTCCGCTGCATCGACCTTCCACTGGGGGGCGCGTGGTGGAGATTCGTATTGTCTTGGTGATGATATATGGGGTTTAACGGCGCAAGGGCCAATAATGGCCAAAGAGCGCCGGGCCAGTGTTAATGAGTTTAAATTGATGCGATGGATTACGAGTGGTGGATATGACGTGGCTGTAAAGGGGCCTAAAATTGTCGCTGTAAAGTGCATAAAATCTACAGGTAATAAGATTATGGGAATGACTAATGGCGTGTGCTATGAACATTGAATATGCATTGCAAATAAATATTACTATTTCCAAAATATGTCCGATGCGAAAATTGGCATGAAGCACTATTGCCTCAACAGAACCCTTGGACATAAAGGCCTGGAGACATGTGCTATACTAAACACTATCGCAACAGCATCCTCTGGCGGGAGGATGTGCTACGAATATCTAGGGCTAATTACATGTAGTACCACGTCATTCAAGAAACCTAGGACTGCTTTGGTATTAAAAATCGGTTCTTTGCCAAGAAACATATTGGGATGGATAGGGATATGGTATCGGTATGCAAGAGGAAAATGTTTCCTTCTCTCTGTTTCGGCTTCCCGGCACTCCAGGAGGACATGGAGGACGGTCAGCCTCTCACCACATCTACCACAGGTTGGTGGTTCATCACCTGTCAACAAAAAACTGTGGGTTCCGTACGTGTGTCCTATTCTCAGCCGACTGAATAGGACTTCAGTTCGCCGTGTTTTCGTTACGGGGGGCCAGAAACCTAACTGTGGTTTAATCAAGTGAAGCTTATTACTTGTTTCAGCATCCCACAAGCGTTGCCAGTGGCTTCGCAGTTTCTTTCGCAGGAAAGGTTTCAGATCTGTTACAGGGACAGCAGCTGTAGGGTTAATAGCGTGTGATGTTATTGACGTAGCCATTCGGTCAGCTAGCACATTACCCTCAATGCTTCTATGGCCAGGCACCCAGCATATAATGACATGCTGGTTACATAAATACGCTTGACAGAGAACGGAATAGAGCTCAGTAAGTACAGGATTTTTTTGTTTACCGAGTGACATCAATGCTTTTACGACGCTTAGGGAGTCCGTAAATATAATTGCCTTTTGAAGTTTTGATTTCCTTATATGCTTCACAGCCGACAACAGTGCATGGGCCTCAGCCGTAAAAATACTCGTTTCCGGGTGGAGTACACCGGATTCCGAGAAGGATGGGCCAACGGCTGCATAAGACACCCCGGCATGTGACTTGGAGGCGTCAGTGTAAAGCTCTGTACACGAGTACTTGTATTGAAGCTCTAAGAAATGCATTTTAATGTGTGCCTCTGGTGCGTGTTTAGTGACCTCTACAAACGATGTATCGCAATCTATGAGTTGCCACTGCCACGGCGGTAACAGTTTCACTGGAGCCATAGGACGATGATCAAGCAGCGGAACACCCATTTCCTCACTGAGGTTCCTCACACGCAAGGAGAATGGCTTTCTCGCTGCAGGTCGATTATGGAAGAGTGTGGCAGCAGTAACGTCATTTATGGTTGAATAAGAAGGATGTTCATTGTTTGCTTGTACTTTCAGAAAATATGTGAAACTGCGATATGAACGCTGCAGATTGAGTGACCACTGGTTAGACTCTACATAGAGGCTTTGGATCGGACTTGTTCGGAAAGCACCGGTCGCGAGGCGGATACCCAGATGGTGAACGGGATCTAGTATTTTTAATGCACTTGGCGTTGCAGAATTATAAATTATAGACCCGTAGTCAAGCCGGGAGAGGACAAGACTCCTATACAAGTTAAGCAAACATTTTCGATCACTGCCCCATGTTGTGCGGGACAGAAGTTTTAGAACGTTCATTGTCTTCAGGCATTTTGTCCTCAGATACTTAATATGAGGAATAAATGTAAGCTTGGAATCTAAAATGATTCCTAAAAACTTATGCTCGCTGCTCAAAGAGAGCGCATCTCCTTTGATTTGTATACTTGGGACAGGCGTTACGCCTCTCTTGTTTGTAAAGAGTATGCAAGTGCTTTTCTGAGCGTTAACATTAAAACCATTCTCCTCCGCCCATTTGGACAATCTGTTAATTCCCAGCTGTACCTGTCGTTCGCAGATGGCAATATTACATGACTTAAAGGCTATCTGCACATCGTCGACATAAATGGAATAAAACATTGTGCGTGGGATGACTGTACGCAGCGAATTCATTTTTACAATAAATAGTGTGCAGCTAAGCACACCGCCCTGCGGCACACCAGTTTCTTGTGTGAATGACCTAGACAAAGCTCTGCCCACCCTTACGCGAAATGTGCGATTAGTGAGGTAACTTTCGATTGTGTTAAGCATATTGCCACGAACACCCATTGCCGAAAGATCTCGGAGAATTCCAAAGCGCCATGTGGTGTCGTAAGCTTTCTCTAGGTCTAGAAATACAGACAGACAGAACTGCTTATGTATGAAAGCATCTCTAATATATGCCTCAATGCGGACAAGGTGGTCTGTAGTAGACATACCTTCTCGAAAACCACACTGGAAGGTGTCCAAAATTTTGTTATTTTCTAGGAAGCATATTAGGCGCCGGTTTATCATTTTTTCATACAGCTTGCACAGGCAGCTCGTTAGAGCTATTGGCCTGTAGCTGCTGGCTAAGGACGGGTCTTTGCCTTGTTTAAGTATCGGGATGACTATGGCTTCTTTCCATGAGGACGGGATACACCCAGCCGCCCACATGGCATTAAAAAGAGACAAGAGTGTTTTCAGTGTTTCGGGGTGTAGGTATCTAACCATTTCGTACATAATACGATCGCCACCTGGCGCCGAATTGTTGCAACATGTGAGAGATGCTTTAAGTTCGGCTAAGGTAAATGGTCGATTGTAAGCCTCACTCGAAGAACCTTTGCGGTTAAGGGGCTGCCGCTCTTCGCGTTCTTTGAACTTCAGGAAAGTTTCTGTATAGTGCGATTCACTTGATACATATTCAAAGTGTTCACCTAGACAATCCGCCTGGTCTTCCAGGCTATCACCTTGGCTACTTACTAAGGGTAGGGGATGTGACTCCCGGCCTATTAGTTTATTTACCCTATTCCAGACTTTCGTTTCATCGGTGTACGAATTTATGCTGGAGATGTACTTTTCCCAACTCTCTCTTTTAGCACGTCTGCGCGTTCTCCTGCCCTGCGACTTTGCTTGCTTAAAATTTATCAGGTTTTCAACTGTTGGGGAGTTGCGAAGCAATCCCCAGGCTTTGTTTTGCTTTTTACGTGCATTTTGGCATTCCTCGTTCCACCATGGCAGGCGACGCTTATTAGCCAGTCCATTAGATTGTTGTATGCACCTTTCAGCAGCGTCAATGATAAAACCTGTTATATACGCCACAGCATCGTCTATGTTAAAGGAGGCAATGTCATCCCGGCCTAAATATGTTATTTGTCGAAAAAGTTCCCAGTTAGCCGAGTCAAGCTTCCATCGGGGAACGCGTGGCGAGCATCTATCTTGTTCTGTTAAGCCTAGCATAATTGGGAAGTGGTCGCTCCCAAAGGGGTTCTTGAGAACGGACCACTCCAGGTATGGCATTAGTGTACTCGATGCTATACTTAGGTCAATGGATGAATATGTGTTATGTGTAACGCTGTAATACGTAGGCTCTTTCTTGTTAAGTAATGATGCGCCTGAAGAGAACAGAAAATTTTCAATTAGGCGACCTCTCGCATCGCAACGTGAGTCTCCCCACAAAGTGTTATGTGCGTTGAAATCTCCGACAACTATATATGGCTCCGGAAGTTCATTTATGTAGTTTTGGAATTCGGTTTTATGTAGTTGATAATTGGGAGGGATGTATATAGAGCTGACAGTGACCAGCTTGTCAAACAACACCCCTCGGACAGCAACTGCCTCTAGGGGCGTACGAAGCTTTAGTTCCCGGCAGGCAATACCTCTGTCGACTACAATAGCCACACCACCGGAAGACACGACTGTGTCATCGCGGTCTTTACGAAAAATGGCGTATTGCCGGAGAAAACTTGTTTGCGTGTGTTTGAGGTGTGTTTCTTGGACACACAGCACCTTTGGATTATACTTATGTAGGAGTTCTTTGATGTCATCGAGATTATGGAGGAGTCCTCGGACATTCCACTGTAATATTTGTGTATCCATGTTGAATGTGGTTTTTGTGCTGTGTGTTCAGAAAGAGGAATTACTTCACAGAGCCCTTTCCGGGCGCCGTGATGCGGTTTTTTTCTTGTTTGGAGCGATCGCGAGACTCTCGCGGCTCCTTAGGCGCTAGTGGCGCCGTCTGGCTGGTTGCTGTGTCCATAGCCTCTTGCGAGGCGCTGGACACGCGCTCTTGCGAGCGGTTTGTTTGACGAGAAGGCCTCGCCTCGAGGGACGAGGCCCTGGAGGCCACCAGCCTGGAGGTCGATGGCCCCGTGTTCTGAGATGGCGGAGCAGTGTTAGCTGCAGCCGCCGAGGGGGCGGATTGATTGATGTGTAGTTTTTATTGGCGCAAGGGCCAGATATGGCCAAAGAGCGCCATGTACGTAGTGATGAGTAATCAATCAATGGTTTGTTAACAGATTAAGAAATTAAGAATGGTGGATAAATGTGGCTGTAAAGGGGCCTAAAATCAATCACTAAGATGTTTAGAATATACTTATACTAAAATTATCGCAATGATTTGTGATGTGCGCTATGATCATAAAATATTTGCGATGAAGAATGGTTAGCAGGACCTGGAGGTGACAGCAGCACTAGTACCTCACAGAGCCCTTGGGGGCAAGGACTGGTAGGCACGTGCTTACAATTGTGCTTGTATTGCAGCTGCAACCTCCAAGAGGAGGTCGTGCTACAAGTATCCGGGCCAAATGACTTTTAAGATGTTGGTTTCAGCTAAAAATTTCAGTACTGTTTGAAATTCAAAAAGCGGTTCATTGCTCAGAAAAAATGCAGGGTGTAAAGGTAAGTGGTCACGATATGCGAAACGGAAGTACTTTTTCCTCTCTGCTTCTACTTCAGGGCACTCAAGAAGAACATGGAGGACTGTAAGACTATCGCCACACTTTGTACATGTCGGAGGATCACTTCCATTCAGTAGGAAAGAGTGAGTGCCGTAAGTATGCCCTATTCTTAATCTACAGAGGAGCACTTCCTTGTGTCTTGCTGTTCTCTCAGATATCCAGTTTCCTAATTTTGGTTTTATGGTGTGCAGTTTATTTAATACTTCGTCATCCCACTGGCTTTGCCAATACTTCCTCAACTTATGGCGTAAGAAGGGCTTGAGGTCTGTAGCTGGTATGGGTTTATTTACGTCTGTCTCACTAAAAGTAACTAACGAAGAATTTTCATCAGCAGCTACATTGCCTTTTATTCCTCTGTGGCCAGGTATCCAACATAAGACAATGCTTTGGTTTTGCACATATGCTGAGCATAGTGAGGTGTATAGCTCATTAAATACAGAGTTTGTGTGTCTTCGGAAGCTCATTAGGGCTTTTACAACACATAATGAGTCTGATGATGATGATGATGATGATTGTTGGAGTTTAGTGGCGCAAGGGCCAGGTATGGCCAAAGAGCGCCATGACAGTATTAGTTCGTATCAAGACGATGGTAATGGATGATATATGTTGTTTTGTGGCGCAAGGGCCAGCTATGGCCAAAGAGCGCCAAGACGTGGTGTACTGAGTGAGCAATGGTATGATCAGTGACAGTGGATAGGTGTAGGGTGGCTGTAAAGGGGCCTAAAATCCTGCGCACTAAAGGTGCGTAAAAGACAAAATACTAAGATCATGACAATGACGTGATAGAGGCGCAATGAATATAATATAGTATAAAAAAGTTGCGAGGGATACAAGGCACTACTGCCTCACAGGGACCCTTAGAAGCAAGGGCCTGGAGGAGAGTGCATTTCAAATATGCTGTCGCAGCGGCGTCCTCTGAAAGAGGATGCCACTACGAATCTCTCGGGCGAAAAACTTGCAAAATGTCGAGGTCGTTTAAAAAGGCTAAAACTGAATCGTGCGGAAATATCGGGTCATTATGTAAAAACATAGCTGGGTGAAGGGGTATATTCTCTTTATAGGCTTGAACAAAGTGCTTTTTTCTTTCAGGTTCTATTAATGGACACTGTACTAGGATGTGAAGTACAGTAAGTGCTTCCCCGCATCTAGTACAGGTTGGTGGTTCGCCTCCAGACAGCAGGTAATTATGCGTGCTGTAAGTGTGTCCTATTCTGAGCCTACAGAATAGGACATCATTTCTTCTAGATTTCGTGGTTGATGGCCAGTTTCCTAAATGGGGCTTAATTAAATGGAGCTTGTTATGAGTCTGGCCGTCCCACAAACTCTGCCAATGGACCCGAAGTCTCTTGCGTAGATATGGCTTCATATCATGAACAGTGACGGGCATAGATGTGTTGCCAGCTTTTGCCTCGATGGATGTGGCAAGCTGGTCTGCCAGTACATTTCCCTCGATGTCTCGGTGTCCTGGCACCCAGCACACCACAACATGCTGCCCAGACGCATAAATACTACATATGAATGAATAAAGCGATACTATTACGGGATTTTTGTGCCTTTTAAGAGATTTTAAAGCTTTTACTACGCTCAGCGAGTTTGTGTAAATGATTGCTTTGGGTATTTTAGAGTCCTTGATATGTTTAAGAGCCGACAGTATTGCATAAGCCTCTGCTGTAAAAATGCTCGTTTGTGGGTGCAGGGCGTCGGCATCTGAAAATGATGGGCCAACCGCTGCATAAGAGACGCCAGCATGAGACTTTGATGCATCGGTGTAAAATTCCGGACAGGAGTATTTATGCTGCAGTTCGAGGAAATGCATTCGAATGTGTGCAACCGGGGCGTGCTTCGTAACATGTAAAAATGACAAATCACAGTCGACAATCTGCCACTGCCACGGTGAGACCTGTATAGTGGGTGTCATTAGACGATGTTCAAAGAGTGGGACATCCATTTCCTCAGCCAGACTTCTCACACGCAACGAGAAGGGCTTTCTTACTGCAGGTCGGTTATGAAAGAGGTGGGAGCTGGACAAATCATTTACGGTGGAATATGAGGGATGTTCACTGTTTGCATTCACTCTAAGAAAATACATGAAAGCTGTGTAGGTCCTCTGCAAGTGGAGGGACCACTCATTGGATTCCACGTAAAGGCTTTCCACAGGGCTTGTCCTAAAGGCACCTGTAGACAATCGAATACCTAGATGGTGGATGGGGTCCAGCATCTTCAACGCGGTTGGGGTGGCTGACTGATAAATTATGGCCCCGTAGTCTAGGCGTGTTCGTATGAGGCTTTTATACAAATTTAACAGACACTTTCTGTCACTACCCCATGTAGTGCGTGACAACACTTTTAAAATATTCATTGTTTTCATGCATTTGTTTTTTAGATGTTTTAGGTGTGGTATGAATGTTAGCTTTGTGTCAAGAATTATGCCTAAGAATTTGTGTTCCGTTTTTACAGGTAGACTCTGTCCTTGCAGGTCAATGTCGGGGTCAGGGTACAGTCCTCTCTTTCGAGAAAAAAGGACGCAGGTGCTCTTTTGTGGATTTAGGCAGAACCCATTCTCGTCTGCCCATTTAGCCACCCTGTTGAGACCAAGCTGAACCTGCCGCTCACAGATTGCAAGGTTGCATGATTTAAATCCAATCTGTACATCATCGACGTACGTTGAATAAAACATGTTGCGTGGGATGTATAGGCGCAAGGAATTCATTTTTATAATGAAGAGAGTGCAACTGAGCACCCCACCCTGTGGGACTCCAGTTTCCTGCACAAAAGGTCGTGATAAAGCGCTGCCAACCCGAACACGGAATGTGCGATTCAGCAGGTAACTTTCAATGACATTTAACATATTACCACGTATACCAAAGTGGGAAAGGTCTCTCAATATACCAAACCGCCATGTGGTGTCGTAGGCCTTTTCCATGTCTAGGAACACAGATAAAAAGAATTGTTTGTGAACAAAAGCTTCACGTATCTGTGCCTCAATACGTATCAGATGGTCAGTGGTGGATCGACCTTCGCGAAAACCGCACTGGTATGGGTCAAGGAGCTTGTTTGATTCTAGGAAATGTATCAGACGGCGGTTTATCATCTTCTCGAAGACCTTGCAGAGGCAGCTTGTTAGAGCTATGGGCCTGTAACTCGATACGGACGATGGATCCTTGCCCTGCTTCAGGATGGGGATCACTATGGCCTCTTTCCAGGCAGAGGGGATCTCGCCGGAGGTCCATATAGAATTATAGAGACAGAGAAGGGTTTTCTTCGTTTCAGAGGGTAGGTTTTTCAACATGTCATATAGTATACGGTCAGGGCCTGGGGCAGATTGCTTGCAACAGGTGAGTGATGCATGCAGCTCTGCTAGGGAGAAAGGTAGGTTATATGGCTCGTTCCCAGTGCTCTTTCGGTCTATTTTTTGTTTTTCTATAGCTGTTTTATATCTTATAAATGCTGGTGAATAGTGTGAGGAACTGGACACATGTTGAAAATGTGCACCCAGATGGTTCGCTTGGTCCTCAAGGCTGTCTCCCTGCGTGTGTACCAGGGGAGGTGGATGTGTTTGTCGTCCTCTTACTCTATTGACCCTGCTCCAAACCTTGGCCTCATCCGTGTACGAGTTGATACTTGATAAAAATGTTTTCCAGCTGTCTCTCCTGGCTTGTCTGCGTGTTCTCCTACCTTGGGACTTGATTTTCTTGAAATTTACAAGGTTTTCAGCAGTAGGATAATCGCGAAGCTGCCTCCATGCTTTGTTCTGCTGCCTACGTGCATTCCGGCATTGTTCATTCCACCACGGAAAACGACGTTTGCTAGAAAGTCCACTTGTTTGGGGAATACACTTAGAGGCTGCATCAATTATGAATTTAGTAAAATACTCGACGGCACCATCAATTCCGAGCGATGAAATGTCAGCCCACGAGAATTTACTGGTAAGAGTTTGGAATTTATCCCAGACCGCTGCATCAACCTTCCACCGGGGGGCATGTGGTGGTGATGATGATATATGTTGTTTTCTGGCGCAAGGGCCAGCTATGGCCAAAGAGCGCCAAGACGTGGTGTACTGAGTGAGCAATGGTATGATCAATGACAGTGGGTAGGTGTAGGGTGGCTGTAAAGGGGCCTAAAATTCTGCGCACTAAAGGTGCGTAAAATACAAAATTAATAAGATCATGACAATGATGTGATAGGGCGCAATGAATATGGTATAAAAAATCTGTGAGCGATACAAGGCACTACTGCCTCACAGAGACCCTTAGAAGCAAGAGCCTGGAGGAGAGTGCATTTCAAGATGCTGTCGCAGCAGCGTCCTCTGAAAGAGGGCCCTGCTACGAATCTCTCGGGCGAAGAACTTGCAAAATGTCGATGTCGTTTAAAAAGGCTAAAACTGAGTCGTGCTGAAATACCGGGTCATTAGCTAAAAACATCGCTGGGTGAAGGGGTATGTTCTCTATAGGCTTGAACAAAGTGTTTCTTTCTTTCAGGTTCTATTAATGGACACTGTACTAGGATGTGAAGTACAGTAAGTGCTTCCCCGCATCTAGTACAGGTTGGGGGTTCGCCTCCAGACAGCAGGTAATTATGCGTGCTGTAAGTGTGTCCTATTCTGAGCCTACAGAATAGGACATCATTTCTTCTAGATTTCGTGGTCGATGGCCAGTTTCCTAAATGGGGCTTAATTAAATGGAGCTTGTTATGAGTCTGGCCGTCCCACAAACGCTGCCAATGGACTCGAAGTCTCTTGCGTAGATATGGCTTCATATCATGAACAGGGACGGGCATAGATGTGTTGCCAGCTTTTGCCTCGACGGATGTGGCAAGCTGGTCTGCCAGTACATTTCCCTCGATGTCTCGGTGTCCTGGCACCCAGCACACCACAACATGCTGCCCAGATGCATAAATACTACATATGAATGAATAAATCGATACTATTATGGGATTTTTGTGCCTTTTAAGAGATTTTAAAGCTTTTACTACGCTCAGCGAGTCTGTGTAGATGATTGCTTTGGGTATTTTCGAGTCCTTGATATGTTTAAGAGCCGACAGTATTGCATAAGCCTCCGCTGTAAAAATGCTCGTTTGTGGGTGCAGGGCGTCGGCATCTGAAAATGATGGGCCAACCGCTGCATAAGAGACGCCAGCATGAGACTTTGATGCATCGGTGTAAAATTCCGGGCAGGAGTATTTATGTTGCAGTTCAAGGAAGTGCATTCGAATGTGTGCAATGGGGGCGTGCTTCGTTACATGTAAAAAGGACAAATCACACTCTACAATCTGCCACTGCCACGGTGCGACCTGTATAGTGGGTGTCATTAGACGATGTTCAAAAAGTGGGACATCCATTTCCTCAGCCAGACTTCTCACACGCAACGAGAAGGGCTCTCTTACTGCAGGGCGGTTATGAAAGAGGTGGGAGCTGGACAAATCATTTACGGTGGAATATGAAGGATGTTCACTGTTTGCGTTCACTCTAAGGAAATATATGAAAGCTGTGTAGGTCCTCTGCAAGTGGAGGGACCACTCATTGGATTCCACGTAAAGGCTTTCTACAGGGCTTGTCCTAAAGGCACCTGTAGACAAGCGAATACCTAGATGGTGGATGGGGTCCAGCATCTTCAACGCGGTTGGGGTGGCTGACTGATAAAATATGGCCCCGTAGTCTAGGCGTGTTCGTATGAGGCTTTTATACACGTTTAAGAGACATTTTTTGTCGCTACCCCATGTAGTGTGTGACAACACTTTTAAAATATTCATTGTTTTCATGCACTTGTTTTTTAGATATTTTAGGTGTGGTATGAATGTCAGCTTTGTGTCAAGAATTATGCCTAAGAATTTATGTTCCGTTTTTACAGGTAGACTCTGTCCTTGCAGGTGAATGTCGGGGTCGGGGTACAGTCCTCTCTTTCGAGAAAAAAGGACGCAGGTGCTCTTTTGTGGATTTAGGCAGAACCCATTCTCGTCTGCCCATTTAGCCACCTTGTTCAGACCAAGCTGAACCTGCCGCTCACAGATGGCAAGGTTGCACGATTTAAATCCAATCTGTACATCATCGACGTACGTTGAATAGAACATGTTGCGTGGGATGCATAGACGCAAGGAATTCATTTTTATAATGAAGAGAGTGCAACTGAGCACCCCACCCTGCGGCACTCCGGTTTCCTGCACAAAAGGTCGTGATAAAGCATTGCCAACTCGAACACGGAATGTGCGATTCAACAGATAACTTTCAATCACATTTAGCATATTACCACGTATACCAAAGTGGGAGAGGTCTCTCAGTATCCCAAACCGCCATGTGGTGTCGTAGGCCTTTTCCATGTCTAGGAATACAGACAGAAAGAACTGTTTGTGAACAAAAGCTTCGCGTATCTGCGCCTCAATACGTATCAAATGGTCAGTGGTGGATCGACCCTCGCGAAAACCGCACTGGTATGGGTCAAGTAGTTTGTTTGATTCTAGGAAATGTAGTAGGCGACGGTTTATCATTTTTTCGAAGACTTTGCAGAGACAGCTAGTTAGTGCTATAGGCCGGTAACTCGAAACAGACGATGGATCCTTGCCCTGTTTCAGGATAGGGATCACTATGGCCTCTTTCCAGGCAGACGGGATCTCACCGGAAGACCATACAGTGTTGTAGAGGGAAAGGAGGGTTTTCTGTGTTTCATGGGGAAGGTGCTTCAGCATTTCGTATATTACACGGTCAGCTCCTGGAGCAGAATTATTGCAGCAGTATAGTGATGCCTGTAGCTCAGCTAATCTTAATGGCTCGTTATATGGCTCATGTTTTTTGCATTTTCGTTCCAGCTTCTGTCCTTCTATTCTGGCTTTGTACCGTTTAAACGTTTCGGAATAGTGCGATGAGCTGGACACATGTTCAAAATGTGCGCCCAGGAGGTTCGCTTGGTCTTCCAAGCTGTCGCCCTGTGTGCTTACCAAAGGGAGTGAATATGTTTGTCGTCCTCTTACCTTATTTACCCTGTTCCAGACTTTGGATTCATCTGTATACGAGCTTATACCTGATAAAAACTTCTGCCAGCTCTCTCTTCTGGCCTGTCGGCGCGTTCTCCTGCCTTCGGACTTTACCTTCTTAAAATTCATAAGATTCTCCGCAGTAGGAGAATCACGTAACAACCCCCACGCTTTGTTCTGTTTCTTACGAGCGTTCCTACATTCGTCGTTCCACCATGGGACACGGCGTTTGCATGCCACACCACTTATTTCGGATATGGATTTAGAGGCGGCATCAATTATGAAGGTAGTGAAATACTCAACAGCAGCATCGATTCCTAACGAAGAGATGTCAGCCCAGGAGGTGCTACTAGTAAGAGTGCGAAATTTCTCCCAATCGGCTGTACCAACCTTCCATCGAGGGGCTTGTGGTGAAGACTCATTTACTTTGGTTGTTGTAAGTAGTATTGGGAAATGATCGCTCCCGTAAGGATTTTTGATAACTTCCCATTTAAGTTCAGAAAATAGAGACGGGGAAGCTATGCTAAGGTCAATAGAAGAAAAGGTTCTGTTTGCGATACAGTAAAACGTAGGTTCCTTCTTATTCAGGAGACACGCGCCAGAGGAGAAAAGAAATTGTTCAACAAGACGACCTCGCGCATCGATACGAGAGTCGCCCCACAGACTACTGTGCGCATTGAGATCACCAAGAACAAGATAAGGTTCTGGCAATTCGTCTATAAAGGACTGAAATTCATGTTTGTGTAAGTGGTAATGTGGGGGTATGTAAAGCGAGCAAATGGTTATGAGTTTGTTTAGAAGAACAAGTCGAACTGCCACTGCTTCAAGGGGCGTTTGTAGCTGCAAACGTTGACATGCTATGTTTTTGTGAATCACAATGGCAACGCCTCCTGATGATGCGAGAGCATCATCGCGATCTTTACGAAACGTAACATACTGTCGGAGAAAGTTCGTATGTTTTGATTTTAAGTGCGTTTCCTGTACACACAGCACTTTCGGATTGTGTTGGTAAAGAAGTTCTTGGATATCGTCGAGGTTCCTAAGAAGGCCTCTTACGTTCCACTGCATAATTTTCGTGTCCATAATGAAGTTAAATTGGTGCTGTGTGTACGAAACGAAACGTGTTTTAGCCTACAGAGCCGTTTGCGGCCCTGTAATTTTGGTTTTGTCTTTTCTAGAGCGGTCCAAAGAATTTGGCCGCTCTTTAGGTGCTGGCTGCACCACTTTGCTTGGAGTAGTGTCCATAGCCTCTTGCGAAGCGCTGGACACTCGCTCTAACGAGCGATGTGTACGTCGTGTAGCCTTCGCCTCGAGGGACGAAGGCTGTGGCCTTACCAGCCCGGAGGCCGATGGGTCCTCCTTAGCCTCTGAGCTGCGATGGCTGCTGCCAGCGCTAGTGGAGGCCTCGGGTGTGACCGATTTCGAGAGGGGCAGGGCAGCCTTAGCTGCTCCCACCATGGGGGCGGGTGGCAGTCCCCTCAGTACGCTGCGCGTGCCTTGGGCGACCGCCGGGGTCCGTCGTGATGCTGCCCCCTGTTGCACCACTTCGGCAAAAGAAGTTTTCATTGAAAATGAAGGTGAAAGACGCTGTCGTGCTTCCCTGAAACTGATGTTCTCTTTGACTTTGATAGTGATTATCTCTTTTTCTTTCTTCCAGGCTGCGCAAGATCTGGAATATGCGGGGTGGTTGCCATCGCAGTTCGCGCAATGGGCCTCAGCAGTACATTCATCAGCAGAGTGATCTTTTGTAGCGCATTTCGCACAAGTTAGTTGTCCTCGGCAGCTTTGAGAGGCATGGCCAAACCTCTGACATTTGTAGCAGCGTCGTGGATTTGGAATGTAAGGTCTTACACGCAGTTTGAGGTAGCCTGTTTCTATTGCATCCGGGAGTGTGCTAGAGCCAAATGTAAGTACTATGTGTTTGGTTGGTAATTCTTTGTTGTCGCGCCTGATTTTTATGCGTTGTACATTTATAACGTTTTCTTCTTTCCATCCATTCAGGAGTTCTTCGTCAGTCAAATCCATGAGGTCGTTGTCTGAAACCACACCCTTGACGGTGTTCATTGTTCGGTGTGCGCTGACAGATATGGTTTTATCACCAAATGCCACCAGGTTTG
Organism: Dermacentor silvarum; assembly: GCF_013339745.2. Classification (NCBI taxonomy): domain Eukaryota; kingdom Metazoa; phylum Arthropoda; class Arachnida; order Ixodida; family Ixodidae; genus Dermacentor; species Dermacentor silvarum. The sequence continues at coordinate 394,544,993 of NC_051154.1, read as the reverse complement.
TGAGTTTCTCGTACTGCATTTTGCTTTTTACTTCAATCAGAAGGTCACCACTAGCCATCTTGGTGGCTTTGTAGCCACTTCCAATGACCTCAGTGAGACATTTTGACACTAAGAAGGGTGAGATGTTTATCGCTTTTTTGTCAGTGTTTTCACAATGAATCACGTGGAAACGTGGGAAAGTTTCAGTGGTCTTTGCGAAGAAGTTCAGGGATTCATCGGTGCGCCCTCTTTTAAAAAGAGGGCGATCAGGGAGTTTGGGGTATGAGGATGCCATACAGATTAAAATGATTTCGGCAGCGGTGCCAGCCGCCCACCGTGGAGCCCAACAAGGGGACGCGACAGGGTTGTTATGAACAAGACCTGCCAACGCCAGCTGTACACAACCACTATAACCAAATATGATATAACCAAGGTTGGCTATCTCACACAAGGTTAACCCTAGCTGCCTGGAAAATCAGAAGTTCAGAAGTGAGAAGGAGACAGGAAAGATTCAAAGTGAGAGAAAAAGACGAAAGATTGAAGAGGAGGACAGGAAAAGGCAACTACCGATTTCCCCCGGGTGGGTCAGTCCGGGGGTGCCGTCTACGTGAAGCCGAGGCCAAAGGGGTGTGTTGCCTCTGCCGAGGGGCCTTAAAGGTCCAAACACCCGGCTTCGGCTCAACCCCCAGGATCCCCTTTTCCCCGGACACGGCTAAGCCACGCACGGTTAAACGCGGGAGGGTCCGACCCTCATGTGCTCGGGTCCGTGGTGTCGCAACACACCAAACGCCTGCTGACGCAGACGCCCCTGCGGGGGGCATGTGGTGGTGACTCATATTGTCTTGTTGCTCTCAGCAGTACTGGGAAATGGTCGCTCCCGTAAGGGTTTTTTATAACTTCCCATTCAAGTTCTGAAAATAGAGACGGGGAAGCTATGCTAAGATCAATAGAAGAAAAGGTTCTATTTGCGATACAGTAAAATGTAGGTTCCTTCTTATTCAGGAGACACGCACCAGAGGAAAAAAGAAATTGTTCAACAAGACGGCCGCGCGCATCGATACGAGAGTCGCCCCACAGACTGCTGTGTGCATTGAAATCGCCAAGAACAAGATAAGGTTCTGGCAATTCGTCTATAAAGGACTGAAATTCATGTTTGTGTAAGTGGTAATGTGGGGGTATGTAAAGCGAGCAAATGGTGATGAGTTTGTTCAGAAGGACAAGTCGAACTGCCACTGCTTCAAGAGGCGTTTGTAGCTGCAAACGTTGACATGCTATGCTTTTGTGAATTACAATGGCAACACCGCCTGATGATGCGAGAGCATCATCGCGATCTTTACGAAACGTAACATACTGTCGGAGAAAATTTGTATGTTTCGATTTTAAGTGCGTTTCCTGTACACACAGCACTTTTGGATTGTGTTGGTAAAGAAGTTCTTGGACATCGTCGAGGTTCCTAATAAGGCCTCTGACGTTCCATTGAATGATTTGTGTATCCATAATGAAAGTAAATTGGTGCTGTGTGGACAAAAAGGAAGTGTTGCCTTAGATTACAGAGCCGTTTGCGGCCCTGTAATTTTGGTTTTGTCTTTTCTAGAGCGGTCCAAAGAATTTGGCCGCTCTTTAGGTGCTGGTTGCACCACCTTGCTTGGGGTAGTGTCCATAGCCTCTTGTGAAGCGCTGGACACTCGCTCTAACGAGCGATGTGTACGTCGTGTAGCCTTCGCCTCGAGGGACGAAGGCTGTGGCCTCACCAGCCCGGAGGCCGATGGAACCTCCTTAGCCTCTGAGCTGCGATGGCTGCTGCCAGCGCTAGTAGAGGCCTCTGGTGTGGCCGATTTCGAGGGAGGCAGGGCAGCCTCAGCTGCTCCCACCATGGGGGCGGGTGGAAGTCGCCTCAATACGCTGCGCGTGCCTTGGGCGACCGCCGGGGTCCGTCGTGGTGCTGCCCCCTGTTGCACCACTTCGGCAAAAGAAGTTTTCATCGAAAATGCAGGTGAAAGACGCTGTCGTGCTTCCCGGAAACTGATATTTTCTTTGACTTTGATAGTAATGATCTCCTTTTCTTTCTTCCAGGCTACGCAAGATCTGGAATATGCAGGGTGGCTGCCATCGCAGTTCGCGCAATGGGCCTCAGCAGTACAGTCATCAGCAGAGTGATCTTTTGTAGCACATTTCGCACAAGTTAGTCGTCCTCGGCAGCTTTGAGAGGCATGACCAAACCTCTGACACTTGTAGCAGCGTCGTGGATTTGGGATGTAGGGTCTAACACGCAGTTTGAGGTAGCCTGTTTCGATTGCATCCGGGAGTGTGCTAGAGCCAAAAGTAAGTACTATGTGTTTGGTTGGTAGTTCTTTGTTATCGCGCCTGATTTTTATGCGTTGTACATTTATAACATTTTCTTCTTTCCATCCATTCAGGAGTTCTTCATCAGTCAAATCCATGAGGTCGTCGTCTGAAACCACACCCTTGACGGTGTTCATTGTTCGGTGTGGACTAACAGATATGGTTTTATCGCCAAATGCCACCAGGTTTGTTAGTTTCTCGCACTGCATCTTGTCTTTTACTTCAATGAGAAGGTCCCCAGTTGCCATCTTGGTGGCTTTGTAGCCACTTCCAATTACCTCCGTGAGACATTTTGACACCAAGAAGGGTGAAATGTTTGTTGCTTTTTTATCAGTGCTTTCACAGTGAATCACATGATACTTTGGGAATGTGTCTCGTTTCTTCAAAAAGAATTCAAAGGTTGCATCGGTGTGCCCCCTTTTTGGGGGACGATCAGGTGAGAAGGGTTTCGAGGGTCCCATGGAATGAGTTGTTTGTTCGGTATCAATGCCAGTCACCCACCACCGAGCCCAACGAGGGGACACGGCAGAGATTGTTATGAAGCAAGCACTGCCATGCCAACTGTACATTGTTACTATAACCGCATATGTTATAATCAAGGTAGATCATAACACACAAGGTTAACCCTTGCTGCCAGGAATGTTGGAAGTAAATGGAAGAGAGCAGAAGACAGGAAAGATTGAAGGTGAGAGGGATAGGCGAAGATTGGAGAGAGAGAGACAGGAAAAGGCAACTACCGTTTTCCCCCGGGTGGGTCAGTCCGGGGGTGCCGTCTACGTGAAGCGGAGGCCAAAGAGGTGTGTTGCCTCCACCGAGGGGCCATAAAGGTCCAAGCACTCAGCATTGGCTCAACCCCCAGGATCCCCTTTTCCCCGGACACGGCTAAGCCACGCACGGTTAAGCGTGGGAGGGTCCGACCCCCATGTGCTCGGGTCCGTGGTGTCGCAACCCACCAAACGCCTGCTTACGCAGGCGCCCCTGCGGGGACATAATGAGTCTGTGAATATGATAGCCTTATTGAGATTAGTCTGCTTGATATGCTTTACCGCTGAAAGTATTGCGTAAGCTTCAGCTGTGAAAATACTTGTGTTTGGATTTAGAACACCGGACGTCGAAAACGACGTCCCGAGGGCTGCGTATGCGACACCAGAAGATGACTTCGACGCATCTGTATAGAATTCTGAGCGGGAATACTTCGGCTGAAGTTCAAGGAAGTGCGAGCGTATGTGCGCCTCAGGCGCACGTTTTGTTATTTCGACAAAAGAGATATCGCACTCTATGGTCTGCCATTCCCACGGCGGTGGCAGGCGAGTGGGAGCCATAAGGGTATTTTCTGCTAGTGGAATACCTATTTCTTCTGCCAATGCTTGCAAGCGTAGGGACAAAGGTGTTCTAATAGCTGGGCGGTTACGATGAAGTGTGGCAGTGGAGAGGTCCTGGATAGTTATATAGCATGGATGCTCAGTATCTGATTTTACCTTCATGTAGTAGGAGAAACTGAGATATGTTCTTTGAAGATGCAGAGACCATTCATTGGACTCAACATAGAGGCTTTGAACGGGGCTTGTCCTAAAGGCACCTGTTGCCAGACGAATACCAAGGTGGTGGACTGGGTCTAGGATTCTTAGGGCACTGCGTGTTGCAGAATGGTACACCACGGCACCATAGTCAAGGCGCGAACGTATGAGACTCCTATACAAGCTAAGGAGACATCTTCTGTCAGAACCCCAGCTTGTGTGTGACAGAAGCTTCAGCAGATTCATCGTCTTCAGGCACTTCGCTTTCAAATATTTCAAATAGGATATGAATGTTAGTTTAGAGTCTAGAATGACACCTAAAAATTTATGTTCGCGACTCACAGATAGGCGTTCTCCATTTAGATGAATAACGGGGTCTGGTAATATACCTTTCTTATTAGAGAAGAGAACGGACGTACTTTTCTGAGGGTTTAGTTTAAATCCGTTCTCGTCTGCCCACTTAGACAGCTTATTTAAACCAAGTTGTACTTGTCGCTCGCAGATAGCCAGATTACATGATTTGCAACCGATTTGTACCTCATCCACATATACAGAGTAAAACAATGTACGTGGAATGATGGTATGCAGCGAGTTCATTTTTACGACAAAGAGGGTACAGCTTAGCACACCGCCTTGTGGTACACCAGTCTCCTGCGTAAATGGACGGGACAGGGCGTTACCGACTCTAACGCGGAACGTGCGATTGGAAAGATAACTTCGAATAACGTTCAGCATATTGCCTCGGACTCCCATACCAAACAGATCACGGAGAATTCCGAAGCGCCATGTGGTATCGTATGCTTTCTCCATGTCAAGAAATACCGACAGGAAGAACTGCTTGTGTACAAAGGCATCACGGATGTTATCCTCAATGCGAACCAGGTGATCTGTTGAAGATCTACGTTCCCGGAACCCACATTGTAAGGGGTCTAGTATTTTATTAACTTCGAGATAGTGAAGCAGGCGTCGGTTAATCATTTTCTCGAACAGTTTGCATAGGCAACTTGTCAGAGCAATAGGCCTGTAACTGCTGGCCAGGGATGGGTCCTTGCCCTCTTTGAGAATTGGGATTATAATTGCTTCTTTCCAAGAGGAAGGAATGTACCCGGCAGACCACATTGCGTTAAAAAGTGATAATAGTGTTTTCTGGGTTTCAGAGCTTAAGTGTTTTATCATGTCATAAATTATTCGGTCGGTTCCTGGAGCCGAATTATTGCAGCAGTTCAGTGAAGCTTGAAATTCCGCCATGTTGAATGGATGATTGTATGGTTCAGTCTGTCTGCTTTTTTGAACCAGAGGAACTCGTTCTGCTTGTCGCTGATAGCTCAAGAATGTGTCAGAGTAGTGGGAGGAACTGGAAATGTATTCAAAGTGTGCTCCTAAAGTATCAGCTTGTTCTTTAAGCGTGTCTCTCTCGGTATTGACTAAAGGCAGAGGCTGCGATTGCCGGCCTTTTAATTTTTTGACTCTGTTCCAAGCTTTCCTCTCGTCTCTGTAAGAATTTATACTTGAAATGTATTTTTGCCAGCTGTCCCTTTTGGCACGGCGGCGTGTTCGTCTACCCTGAGCCTTTATTTCCTTGAAGATGATGAGGTTTTCTGTTGTTGGTGAGTCGCGAAGACGACTCCAAGCCTTATTTTGCTTCCTGCGCGCTTCCCTACATTCGTCATTCCACCAGGGAACACGACGTTTTGAAGGCGTCCCATTAGTTTCCGGAATACATATTGACGCTGCATCGACTAGAAATGCTGTTACGTATGCCACTGCGTCATCAATATGGAGTGCACAAATATCATCCCAGGTCAAGTACGTGAGCTCTCTGTATCGCTTCCAGTCGGCTGAGTCTACCTTCCACCTGGGAGCATGTGGAGTGTTTTCATCTTGTTTTGCACAGTTTAAAACAATGGGAAAGTGGTCGCTCCCATAGGGGTTCCTAATAACACTGATGATGTATGGTGCTTAATGGCGCAAGGGCCAGATATGGCCAAAGAGCGCCAGGCCAGTGTTCAGGAGTTGACAATGGAGCAATGAATTGCGAAAGGTAGATGTGTCGTGGCTGTAAAAGGGCCTAAAAACAATCGCTGTAAAATGCGTAAAATGTATATGTAATAAAATTATGGCAATGGCTAATGAGGTGCACTATGATCACGAAAGAACAAATTGCAAGATAATGACGATAGGCGAAAATATATCACAGACAAATCTTTTTAAAAAGCACTACTGCCTTGACAGACCCTTTGAAAACGTAAGGGCCTGGAGGCGCGTGCTATGCAAAACTACTGTCGCGGTGACATCCTCTGAAGAGAGGACGCGCTACGAAACTATTGGGGAAGTAACATGCAGTACAACATCACTTAGAAATTCCAGAACAGCTTTAGTGCTAAACAGAGGCTCGTCGCCAAGAAACATAGCAGGGTGGAGAGGGAGACGGTACTGGTACGCTAAAGGGAAGTGTCTTTTTCTCTCTCTTTCGGCTTCCCTGCACTCCACAAGCACGTGTCGCACGGTAAGCCTCTCTCCACATCTACCACAGGTTGGAGGCTCATTACCAGTCAACAGAAAATTGTGAGTTCCATATGTGTGTCCTATTCTGAGACGGCAGAATAGGACATCAGTTCGTCGTGTTTTAGTTGTACAGGGCCAGAAACCTAACTGTGGCTTAATCAAGTGGAGCTTATTATTTGTTTCACTGTCCCACATGCGTTGCCAGTGGCTTCGCAGTCTCAGTCGCAAAAAAGGCTTGAGATCTGTGGCGGCAATAGTACTGCTAAGATTGGTAGCTTGAGATGTAATTGCTGTGGCCATTTGGTCTGCTAGCACATTACCCTCGATGGATCTATGACCAGGAACCCAGCATATTGTCACATGTCTACCAGATGAGTAGATATTGCACAAATATGAGTAAAGTTCAATAAAAACAGGATTTTTGTGTTTCCTTAAAGACATTAGTGCCTTTACGACACTTAAGGAGTCCGTGAATATTATTGCCTTCTGTAGTTTTAATTTCTTAATGTGTTTAACCGCACACAGTACTGCATAGGCTTCTGCAGAGAAGATACTTGCATATGGGTTCAATACGTCTGATTCAGAAAAAGATGGACCGACAGCCGCGTAAGATACGCCAGCATGTGACTTTGACGCGTCGGTGTAGAATTCAGAGCAAGAGTATTTCGATTGGAGTTCACGGAAATGCATTGCGATTTCGAGTTCAGGAGCGTGCTTTGTGACCTCTACAAAGGATATATCACATTCTATCACCTGCCACTCCCAGGGCGGTAACAGCTTACCTGGAGGCATTAGACAGTGTTCGAGAAGTGGGACATCCATTTCTTCGCTAAGTTCTCTCACACGCAGTGAGAAAGGACGTCTCATAGAGGGTCGGTTATGAAAAAGTGTAGTACATGACAAATCGTTAACAGTTTTATAACACGGATGTTCATGATTAGAGTGGACTTTGAGGAAATATGTGAAGCTGATGTATGATCTCTGCAGATGGAGTGACCATTCATTCGATTCTACGTATAAGCTTTCAATAGGGCTTGTTCTGAAAGCACCGGTGGCCAGGCGGATACCTAGATGGTGAACAGGATCTAGCATCTTTAGTGCGCTTGGGGCGGCAGAGTGGTATACTACAGCCCCATAATCTATTCGCGAACGAATCAGACTCTTATAAAGCTTCAGTAGACACTTCCTGTCGCTGCCCCATGTTGTGTGAGATATAATCTTCATTAGGTTCATGGTTTTTAAGCATTTTGCCTTGAGATACTTTATCTGGGGAATGAAGGTAAGCTGAGAGTCAAGTAAGATGCCTAAAAACTTGTGTTCTTTGTTCACAGGTATTTGCTGTCCATACAGTTCCACACAGGGATCTGGTATCAGGCCTCTCCTTCTCGTGAAAAGAACACAAGAACTTTTGTGGGGGTTAACTTTAAACCCGTTTTCATCTGCCCACTTGGATACCTTGTTCAAGCCCTGCTGTACCTGTCTCTCGCACACTGCGAGGTTACAAGACTTGAAGCCTATTTGTATGTCGTCCACGTAGACTGAATAAAAAATTGCCGGTGGTAATGAGGCGCGGAGTGTGTTCATCTTAACGACAAAGAGTGTGCAGCTGAGCACGCCTCCCTGGGGTACACCAGTTTCCTGTATAAATGGACGTGACAATACATTGCCGATTTTGACGCGGAAGGTACGATTAGACAAATAGCTTTCTATTAGGCTTAGCATATTGCCATGGATGCCCATTCGCGACAAGTCTCTCAAGATTCCGTAACGCCACGTTGTGTCGTACGCCTTCTCCATATCGAGGAATATCGATAAGAAAAACTGTTTATGTACAAATGCGTCCCGAATATTTGCTTCAATGCGCACAAGATGATCAGTTGTGGATCGCCCTTCTCTAAAGCCACACTGATAGGGATCAAGCATATTGTTCAGTTCAAGGAAATGTATGAGGCGTCGATTAACCATTTTTTCAAATAGCTTGCACAAGCAACTTGTGAGAGCTATGGGACGGTAACTTGCCGCCAAGGAAGGATCTTTACCCTGCTTCAATACAGGGACCACAATCGCTTCTTTCCATGTGGATGGAAGATATCCGGCAGCCCAAATAGTGTTGAGAAGTGCCAGTAGTGTTAGTTGTGTATCAGTGTGCATGTTCTTAATCATGTCATACATGACTCTGTCAGGTCCCGGTGCAGAGCTCTTACATGCGATCAAGGCAGCTCTCAACTCGGCAATAGTGAAAGGAAGGTTATAAGGTTCGTTCTGTCGACATTTGCGTATGAATGGCTTACATTCTTCTATCTGTTTGTATTTAAGGAAGGATTTCGAGTAATGGATTGAGCTTGACACATGCTCAAAGTGCTCCCCAAGACAGTCTGCCTGGTCCTGCAAGGTATTCCCCTGGTCATTAACCAGAGGCAACGGATGAATTTGTTGCCCCTTTAGCTTTCTTAAGCCATTCCACACTTTTGCCTCCTGTGTGTAGGAATTTATACCCGAGAGAAACCTCACCCAGCTTTCTCTCTTTGCCTGACGTCGTGTCCGCCTTCCCTGCGATTTAGTCTGTTTAAATTGAATGAGATTTTCAGCACTTGGAGATCTACGCAATATGCCCCATGCCTTATTTTGCCTTTTTCGTGCCTGTCTACAGTCTTCGTTCCACCAGGGAACACGTCTTTTACATGAACCACCATTCGTTTGTGGGATACACTTTTCAGCAGCATCAATAATAAAAGCGGTAAAATATGCGACAGCATCATCGATACTAAAACTGTTTATAAAATCTCGTGGTAAATAAGTTAATTTTTTAAAATGCTCCCAATCAGCCGACGCTAATTTCCATCGAGGAATGTTGGGAGGGTTATCATGCTGCATTATTAAGCTTAGAGTTACAGGGAAGTGGTCACTTCCAAAAGGATTGTTAAGTACTTTCCATTCAAGGACAGGCAGAAGAGAAGCTGATCCAACTGCAAGATCTATCGATGAATACGAATCATGTTGGGCATTGTAATATGTCGGCTCCTTCTTATTAAAAAGGCAGGCACCAGAGGTCAGAAGGAAATTTTCGATGAGTCGACCTCTCGCATCACATCGCGAGTCTCCCCACAACGTGTTGTGGGCATTAAAATCACCCACAAGTAGATAGGGTTCCGGAAGTTGATCAATGAGGTTATAGAAATCTGTTTTTATGAGGTGATAGTTTGGGGGAATATATATGGAGCAAACAGTTACCAACTTATTGAAGATAACTGCCCTAACTGACACTGCCTCAAGGGGTGTTTGTAAGGCTACATGATGACAGGCTACAGACTTATCTGCAACGATTGCTACACCGCCGCATGAGCCGTTAGCTTCGTCACGGTCTTTTCGAAAGATGGCGTACTGACGAAGAAAGTGTGTTTGTGTGTGTTTCAGGTGTGTCTCTTGAACACACAGCAATTTTGGATTATGTTTATGTAGGAGTTCTTTAACGTCATCGAGGTTGTGGAGAAGACCCCTGACATTCCAATATAGTATTTGTGTATCCATAGTGAAAGTGTTTTGTGCTGTGTGTTTAAGAGGGGAAATCTGTGTTAGCCCACAAGGCCCTTTCCGGGCCCCGTGATGCGGGTTTTGTCTTTCTTGGCGCGCTCTTGAGAGCTGCGCCGATCCTTCGGCGTCTGGGACGCCGGTGAACTTGATGTATCCATCACCTCCACCGAGGCGCTGGATGCCCGCTCGCGGCGTACGCTCGCGGGTGTTTCGGGCTTCTCTGACCGAGCAGAGGCCCTAGGTGTCGTAGAGCCCGCAGGCACGGAGGACTGCTGGCTCATTTTGCTGGGTGGCGGAACAGTGTTGGCTGATACCGCCGAGGGGGCTGACGGCATGACTGCCGGCACACTAGGTGTGACTCGGACGGCCGCCGAAGAAAGTGACGCTGCCCCCCGCCGCGTCACATCAACGTAGGATGGTTTCGATGGGTTGTGAGTCGTGAAAAAACGTCTTCGTGCTTCTTGGAAAGAGATATTCAATTTGACCTTGAGTTCGATTACTTCCTTTTCTTTTTTCCATGATGGACACGATCGCGAATAAGCCGGGTGGTCTCCATCACAGTTAACACAGTGTGTATCAGAAGTGCAGACGTCAGAGGTGTGGTCATTTGAGGCACATTTTGCACAGGTGGAGCGCCCACGGCAGCTTTGAGATCCATGCCCAAACCGCTGACACTTGAAGCATCGGCGCGGATTTGGAATGTACGGTCGTACGCGAACTTTACAGTATCCAGTTTCGATGTATTCAGGCAGGTTGCTGGTTCCAAAAGTGATAATCAAGTGCTTAGTTGGGATTTCCTTGTCGTCACGTCTTAGTTTAATCCTTTGTACATTTACTACGTTTTCATCTTTCCACCCCTCAAGCAGTTCAGTTTCAGTTAGTTCAAGCAGGTCGATTTCCGAAACGACACCACGGACAGTATTCATGGACCTATGTGGACTCACAGAAATGGGAATGTCCCCGAATGCAGCAAGGTTTGTCAATTTGGTGTGTTGTAGCTTGTCACGCACCTCCAGCAGGAGGTCGCCGCTTGCCATCTTTGTTATTTTATAGCCAGGGCCTATGGTGTCTGTCAAGCATTTTGATACAATGAAGGGGGATATCATTCGGACAGTCTTCGTTACATGCTCACTATGTATGACGTGATACCTGGGAAATGTTTCTTTCTGTTGTACAAAGAACTTGAAAGTTTCATCGGTGCGCCCCCTCTTAAGGGAGCGATCAGGGAGTGCAGGAAAATTGCTAGCCATATTGATGCCACAGTATTCGGCTGGCATGCCAGCCACCCACCACGGACCCCAACTAGGGGACGCGGACAGGACATGAAGTATTCAGTTCTGATCACGCCAGCGGTACATGCCCACTATAACCCAATATGAATAACCTAGGTTGGTTATGTCACACAAGGTTAACCCTCGCTGCCTGGAAAATCGGAAGTGATACAGAAATAAGTAGAGGACAGGAAAGGGAGAAAGTGAGAGGGAAAGACGAAGATCGAAGAGAAGGACAGGAAAAGGCAACTACCGATTTCCCCCGGGTGGGTCAGTCCGGGGGTGCCGTCTACGTGAAGCAGAGGCCAAAGGAGTGTGTTGCCTCTGCCGAGGGGCCATGAAGGTCCAGACACCCGGCTTCAGCTCAACTCCCAGGATCCCCTTTTCCCCGGACACGGCTAAGCCGCGCACGGTCAGACGCGGGAGGGTCCAACCCTCGTGTGCTCGGGTACGTGGTGGCGCAACTCACCAAACGCCTGCTTGCGCAGACGCCCCTGCGGGGTCCTAATAACACTCCACTCCAGATAGGGAACAAGAGTACTTGACACTATGGTAAGATCTATCGAGGAAAATGTTTTGTGTGCAAGACTGTAGAATGTAGGTTCCTTCTTGTTAAGTAAGCAGGCACCCGAGGAAAACAGGAAATTTTCTATTAGGCGCCCTCTCGCATCACAACGACAATCTCCCCAAAGGGTACTATGCGCATTGAAATCTCCTGCAACTATATAGGGCTCAGGAAGTTCATCGATAAAGTTCTGGAGGTCTGTTTTCAATAGTTGAGAACCAGGAGGAATATATAAGGAACTAATTGTAACTAATTTGGTAAATATCACAGCTCTAACTGCGACTGCCTCAAGAGGCGTTTGCAGCTGTAATTGCTGAGCAGCAACTCCCTTATCAACTATAACTGCTACACCGCCGGACGATGCGGCAGCATCGTCACGGTCTTTGCGGTAAATGGCATATTTCCGGAGAAAATCGGTATGTCTAGAATTAAGGTGTGTCTCTTGGACACACAGCACCTTTGGGTTAAACTTATGTAGTAGTTCTTTAATGTCATCAAGGTTCCGCAGAAGACCTCTGACATTCCATTGTAATATTTCAGTATTCATGTCTAAATAAAAAGAGGTTTGTGCTGTGTGTCTAAGAAGATTACTTAGCTTACAGAGCCCTTCCCGGGCGCCGTAATGCGTGGTTTGTCTTTCTTGCCGCGGTCCTGAGACTCGCGGCGGTCCTTCGGCGCTGGCTGCGCCGTCTGGCTAGGATTAGTGTCCATTGCCTCTTGAGAGGTGCTGGACATCCGCTCTTGTGAGCGGTGTGGTCGTCGTGAAGACCTCGCCTCAAGAGACGAAGCCTTAGAGCCTATCAACCCAGAGGTCGATGGGCCTTGCATTAGGGACGGCGAAGCAGTGCTGGCTGCTTTCACCAGAGGGGCTGGTGGCACTTCCGCGGCCACACTCTTTGTGGACCGGGCAGATGCCGGAGTCTGCTGCGGCGCTGCCCCCTTGCGCACCGTATCAGCATACTTTGATGATGTATGGTGCTTAATGGCGCAAGGGCCAGGTATGGCCAAAGAGCGCCAGGCCAGTGTGTTCATGAGTTGACAATGGAGCAATGAATTGCGCAAGGTAAATGTGTCGTGGCTGTAAAAGGGCCTAAAAACAATCGCTGTAAAATGCGTAAAATATATATGTAATAAAATTATGGCAATGGCTGATGAGGTGCACTATGAACACGAAAGAACAAATTGCAAGATAATGAAGATAAATGAAAATTTATCACTGATAAACTTTTCAAACAGCGCTGCTGCCTTGACAGACCCTTTGAAACGCAAGGGCCTGGAGGCGCGTGCTATGCAAAACTACTATCGCGGCGACATCCTCTGGAGAGAGGATGCGCTACGAAACTATTGGGCAAATAACATGCAATACTACATCGCTCAGAAAATCCAGGACAGCTTTAGTGCTAAAGAGAGGTTTGTCGCCCAGAAACATAGCGGGATGGAGTGGAAGACAGTACCGGTACGCTAGGGGAAAGTGCCTTTTTCTCTCTGTTTCGGCTTCCCTGCACTCCACGAGGACGTGGAGCACGGTAAGCCTCTCTCCACATCTACCACAGGTTGGCGGGTCATTTCCAGTTAGAAGGAAATTGTGGGTGCCGTATGTATGTCCTATTCTCAGACGAGAGAATAGGACATTTGTTCTTCGTATTTTCGTAACGGGATGCCAGGGACCTATTTGTGGCTTAACTAAGTGGAGCTTATTGTTCGCTTCGGCATCCCACAAGCGCTGCCAGTGGCTTCGAAGTTTCTTTCTGAAGTAGGGCTTGAGATCGCTGGCAGGGATAGAAGCGGTAGGGTTAAGGGCTCGCGATGTAGTTGATGTGGCCATTTGATCAGCCAGAACATTCCCCTCGATGCCTCTATGGCCAGGCACCCAGCATATAATAATATGCTGGTTAGACATGTATGCCTTGCACAGAGCAGAATACAGTTCAATAAGTACAGGGTTTGTGTGTCTATGTAGAGTCATGATGGCTTTTACGACGCTTAGGGAGTCTGTAAATATTATTGAGCTTTTGAGTTTCGATTTGCCTATACTCTTCACAGCCGATAAAAGTGCATAGGCCTCAGCCGTAAAAATGCTTGTTTCCGGGTGCAGTACATCGGACTCGGAGAACGATGGGCCGACTACTGCATAAGATACCCCTGCATGTGACTTGGAAGCGTCGGTGTAAAACTGAGTGCAGGACGAGTACTTGAACTGGATTTCCAGAAAATGCATCCGGATATGTGCCTCTGGAGCATCTTTTGTGACCTCTACAAACGAAGTATCACACTCTATGAGTTGCCACTGCCACGGTGGCACTGGCTTTGCTGGGGCCATCAGAGTATTTTCAAGTAGTGGGATGTCCATTCCTTCACTAATTTTTCTTACACGTAGTGAAAAGGGTTCTCTTGCTGTCGGCCGGTTATTAAAGAGTGTGGAACTGGTCATATCATTTACGGTTGAGAAGGACGGATGTTCCGGGTTTGAATTTACTTTCAGGAAATAGGTGAGGCTTAAGGATGAACGTTGCATATCAAGCGACCACATGTCCGCCTCTACATACAGGCTTGCCACAGGACTTGTCCTGAAGGCACCAGTGGCTAGGCGGATGCCTAGATGGTGTACAGGATCCAGCATCCTTAGGGCGCTTGGCGTAGCGGAATGGTACACTATGGCGCCGTAATCTAATCTTGTAAGTATGAGGCTCTTGTACAAATTTAAAAGACACTGTGTGTCACTACCCCAAGCGGTGCGTGACAACACTTTTAGAATATTCATTGTTTTCATACACTTGTTTCTTAGATACCGTATGTGTGCCACAAATGTAAGCTTCGTATCTAGAATCATACCTAAAAATTTTTGTTCTGTTTTTACGTGCACGCGTTCTCCCTGCAACTCAATGTCAGGATCGGGGTGCAGACCCCTCTTTCTGGAGAACAGGACGCAGGTGGTTTTTTGTGGGTTAAGGCTAAATCCATTCTCGTCTGCCCACTTAGACACCTTGTTCAGACCAAGCTGAATCTGCCGCTCACAGACTGCGAGATTGCACGAGGCGAAACCTATCTGTACATCATCGACGTATGCAGAATAAAACATGTTTCTTGGGATATACAGACGCAAAGAACTCATTTTTACGATAAAGAGAGTGCAACTGAGCACCCCACCCTGTGGCACTCCAGTTTCCTGCACAAAAGGTCTTGATACAGCATTTCCCACACGAACACGGAAAGTGCGATTAGATAAATAACTTTCTATGACATTTAACATGTTACCACGTATACCAACGTGCGAGAGGTCTCTAAGTATTCCAAACCGCCACGTGGTATCGTAGGCTTTTTCTATATCAAGGAATACAGAGAGAAAGAACTGTTTATGGATGAAAGCTTCACGAATTTGCGTCTCAATACGTATCAAATGGTCGGCGGTGGATCGACCTTCTCGAAACCCGCATTGGTACGGGTCAAGCAATTTGTTTGATTCGAGAAAATGTATTAGTCGGCGGTTAATCATTTTTTCGAACAGTTTGCAGAGGCAGCTTGTTAGTGCTATAGGGCGGTAACTGGAAGCAGACGATGGGTCCTTGCCCTGCTTCAGTATAGGAACGACAATGGCCTCTTTCCAGGCAGAGGGGATCTTGCCGGAGGTCCATATAGCATTGTATAGGGAGAGGAGAGTTTTCTTTGTTTCATGAGGAAGGTGTTTCAGCATTTGATAAGCTATGCGGTCAGAGCCTGGCGCAGACTTATTGCAACAACTAAGTGATGCATACAGCTCAGCAATGCAGAATGACTGGTTGTATGCCTCGTTTCCCGTACCTTTTCTTTCTAGTTTCTGTTTTTCTATTGTAGCTTTGTGCCTTTTAAATGTTTGGGAATAATGAGATGAGCTGGCCACATGTTCAAAATGTGCTCCCAGGCAGTTAGCTTGGTCTTCCAGACTGTGGCCTTGTGTGTTTACCAACGGGAGTGAATAGGTTTGTAGCCCTTTTATCTTATTAACTTTCTTCCAGACTCTGCCCTCGTCTGTATATGAGTTTATGTCTGATAAAAACTTTTTCCAACTTTCTCTCCTGGCGTGTCGGCGCGTTCTTCTGCCCTCCGATTTAATTTTCTTAAAATTAACAAGATTTTCCGCAGTTGGGGAGTCGCGTAGCAACCCCCACGCTTTGTTCTGTTTCCTACGAGCGTTCCGACATTCCTCGTTCCACCATGGGACACGGCGTTTGCAGGTCGCACCATTAATTTCTGGTATACATTCAGTAGCGGCATTGATTATGAAAGATGCAAGATACTCAACCGCAGCATCAATTCCCAGCAAAGATATGTCAGGCCACGAGATACCACTTGTAAGACTTTTGAATTTCTCCCAATCTGCCATATCCAACTTCCAGCGGGGTGCCTGTGGTAGAGGTTCGTTTTGTAGTGGTGATCTCAGCAGTATCGGGAAGTGGTCACTCCCGTAAGGATTTTTTATAACTTCCCATTTAAGTTCAGCAAATATAGACGGGGAAACTATACTGAGATCAATGGAAGAAAAAGTTTTGTTTGCGAGATTGTAGTAGGTGGGTTCCTTCTTATTCAGGAGGCACGCACCAGAGGAGAAAAGAAATTGTTCAATTAGGCGTCCTCGCGCATCGATACGTGTGTCGCCCCACAAGCTGCTGTGTGCATTGAAATCGCCAAGAACGAGGTAGGATTCTGGTAATTCATCTATAAATGACTGAAATTCATGCTTGTGTAAAGAATGGTGTGGGGGTATGTAGAGCGAGCAAATGGTTATGAGCTTACCCAGAAGTACAGCACGAACGGCTACCGCCTCTAGTGCCGTTTTGAGTGGAAGTTGCTGACAGGCTACACTTCTGTCGAGTATGATGATGATGATGTATGTTGTTTAATGGCGCAAGGGCCAGGTATGGCCAAAGAGCGCCAGGCCTGTGTTAATAAGTTCACAATGGAGCAATGAATTGCGAAAGGTAGATGTGTCGTGGCTGTAAAAGGGCCTAAAAACAATCGCTGTAAAATGCGTAAAATATATATGTAATAAAATTATGGCAATGGCTAATGAGGTGCACTATGAAACGAAAGAACAAATTGCAAGATAATGATAATAAATGAGAATTTATCACTGATGAGTCTTTCAAAAAGCACTACTGCCTTGACAGGCCCTTTGAAATGCAAGGGCCTGGAGACGCGTGCTATACAAAACTACGATCGCAGCGGCATCCTCTGGAGAGAGGATGCGCTATGAAACTATTGGGCAAATAACATGCAATGTAACATCGCTAAGAAAACCCAGGACAGCTTTGGTGTTAAAGAGGGGTTTGTCACCCAGAAACATAGCGGGATGGAGAGGGAGACAGTACCGGTACGCTAGAGGAAAGTGCCTTTTTCTCTCTGTTTCGGCTTCCCTGCACTCCACGAGGGCGTGGAGCACGGTAAGCCTCTCTCCACATCTACCACAGGTTGGTGGGTCATTTCCAGTTAAAAGAAAATTGTGGGTGCCGTATGTATGTCCTATTCTCAAACGAGAGAATAGGACATTAGTTCTTCGTATTTTCGTAACGGGATGCCAGGGACCTATCTGTGGCTTAACTAAATGGAGCTTATTGTTCGTTTCGGCATCCCACAAGCGCTGCCAGTGGCTTCGAAGATTATTTCTTAAGTAGGGCTTGAGGTCTGCGGCAGGGATAGAAGCTGTAGGGTTAAGGGCTCGCGATGTAGTTGATGAGGCCATTTGATCAGCCAGAACATTGCCCTCGATGCCTCTATGGCCAGGCACCCAGCACAAAATAATATGCTGGTTAGCCATATATGCTTTGCACAGAGCAGAATACAGTTCAATGAGTACGGGGTTTTTGTGTCTGTGTAGAGTCATGATAGCTTTTACAACGCTTAGGGAGTCTGTAAATATTATTGATCGTTTGAGTTTTGACTTGCCTATATTCTTCACGGCTGATAAAAGTGCATAGGCTTCAGCCGTAAAAATGCTTGTTTCCGGGTGCAGTACATCGGGCTCGGAGAACGATGGGCCGACTACTGCATAAAAAACCCCTGCATGTGACTTGGAAGCGTCAGTGTAAAACTGAGTGCAGGACGAGTACTTGAACTGGATTTCTAGAAAATGCATCTGGATATGTGCCTCTGGAGCGTCTTTTGTCACCTCTACAAACGAAGTATCACACTCTATGAGTTGCCACTGCCATGGTGGCACTGGATTTGCTGGGGCCATCAAATTATTTTCAAGTAGTGGGATATCCATTTCTGCACTAATTTTTCTTATACGTAGTGAAAAGGGTTTTCTTACTGTCGGCCGGTTAATAAACAGTGTGGCACTGGTCATATCATTTATGATTGAGAAGGACGGATGTTCCGAGTTCGAATTTACTTTCAGGAAATAGGTAAGGCTTAAGTATGAACGTTGCATGTCAAGCGACCACACGTCCGCTTCTACGTACAAGCTTGACACGGGACTTGTCCTGAAGGCACCAGTGGCTAGGCGGATGCCTAGATGGTGTACAGGATCCAGCATCCTTAGGGCGCTTGGCGTAGCGGAATGGTACACTATGGCGCCGTAATCTAGTCGTGTGCGTATGAGGCTCTTATACAGATTTAAAAGGCACTTTGTGTCACTACCCCAAACGGTGCGTGACAACACTTTTAGAATATTCATTGTTTTCATGCACTTGTTTCTTATATACTGTATGTGTGCCACAAATGTAAGTTTCGTATCTAGAATTACACCTAAAAATTTATGTTCTGTTTTTACGGCCACACGTTGTCCCTGCAACTCAATGTCAGGATCGGGGTGCAGACCCCTCTTCCTGGAGAACAGGACGCAGGTGGTCTTTTGTGGGTTAAGGCTAAATCCATTCTCGTCTGCCCACTTAGACACCTTGTTCAGACCAAGCTGAATCTGCCGCTCACAGACTGCAAGATTGCACGAGGCGAAACCTATCTGTACATCATCGACGTATGCAGAGTAAAACATGTTTCTTGGGATGTACACACGCAAAGAACTCATTTTTACGATGAAGAGAGTGCAACTCAGCACCCCGCCCTGTGGCACTCCAGTTTCCTGCACAAATGGTCTTGATACAGCATTTCCCACACGAACACGGAATGTGCGATTGGATAAATAACTTTCTATGACATTTAACATGTTACCACGTATACCAACGTGTGAGAGGTCTCTAAGTATTCCAAACCGCCACGTGGTATCATAGGCTTTTTCCATATCAAGGAATACAGACAGAAAGAACTGTTTATGGATGAAAGCTTCACGAATTTGCGTCTCAATACGTATCAAATGGTCGGCGGTGGATCGACCTTCTCGAAACCCGCATTGGTACGGGTCAAGCAATTGTTTGATTCGAGAAAATGTATTAGTCGGCGGTTAATCATTTTTTCGAACAGTTTGCAGAGGCAGCTTGTTAGTGCTATAGGGCGGTAACTGGAAGCAGACGATGGGTCCTTGCCCTGCTTCAGTATAGGAACGACAATGGCCTCTTTCCAGGCAGAGGGGATCTTGCCGGAGGTCCATATAGCATTGTATAGGGAGAGGAGAGTTTTCTTTGTTTCATGAGGAAGGTGTTTCAGCATTTGATAAGCTATGCGGTCAGAGCCTGGCGCAGACTTATTGCAACAACTAAGTGATGCATACAGCTCAGCAATGCAGAATGACTGGTTGTATGCCTCGTTTCCCGTACCTTTTCTTTCTAGTTTCTGTTTTTCTATTGTAGCTTTGTGCCTTTTAAATGTTTGGGAATAATGAGATGAGCTGGCCACATGTTCAAAATGTGCTCCCAGGCAGTTAGCTTGGTCTTCCAGACTGTGGCCTTGTGTGTTTACCAACGGGAGTGAATAGGTTTGTAGCCCTTTTATCTTATTAACTTTCTTCCAGACTCTGCCCTCGTCTGTATATGAGTTTATGTCTGATAAAAACTTTTTCCAACTTTCTCTCCTGGCGTGTCGGCGCGTTCTTCTGCCCTCCGATTTAATTTTCTTAAAATTAACAAGATTTTCCGCAGTTGGGGAGTCGCGTAGCAACCCCCACGCTTTGTTCTGTTTCCTACGAGCGTTCCGACATTCCTCGTTCCACCATGGGACACGGCGTTTGCAGGTCGCACCATTAATTTCTGGTATACATTCAGTAGCGGCATTGATTATGAAAGATGCAAGATACTCAACCGCAGCATCAATTCCCAGCAAAGATATGTCAGGCCACGAGATACCACTTGTAAGACTTTTGAATTTCTCCCAATCTGCCATATCCAACTTCCAGCGGGGTGCCTGTGGTAGAGGTTCGTTTTGTAGTGGTGATCTCAGCAGTATCGGGAAGTGGTCACTCCCGTAAGGATTTTTTATAACTTCCCATTTAAGTTCAGCAAATATAGACGGGGGAAACTATACTGAGATCAATGGAAGAAAAAGTTTTGTTTGCGAGATTGTAGTAGGTGGGTTCCTTCTTATTCAGGAGGCACGCACCAGAGGAGAAAAGAAATTGTTCAATTAGGCGTCCTCGCGCATCGATACGTGTGTCGCCCCACAAGCTGCTGTGTGCATTGAAATCGCCAAGAACGAGGTAGGATTCTGGTAATTCATCTATAAATGACTGAAATTCATGCTTGTGTAAAGAATGGTGTGGGGGTATGTAGAGCGAGCAAATGGTTATGAGCTTACCCAGAAGTACAGCACGAACGGCTACCGCCTCTAGTGCCGTTTTGAGTGGAAGTTGCTGACAGGCTACACTTCTGTCGAGTATGATGGCCACACCACCAGATGATATGGCAGAATCCTCGCGATCTCTTCGGAAAACAATATTCTGACGTAGGAAGTTGGTGTTTCTGGAGTTTAGGTGTGTTTCTTGAACACACAGCACCTTTGGATTAAATTTATTGATAAGTTCTTGGATGTCGTCTAGGTTGTGGATTAGTCCTCTAACATTCCACTGCATTATTGTGTTCATGTTGGAGGAAAATAAAAGGCGCTGTGTGTCTCAAAAGGGAGGAGAGTGACTTTACTTTACAAGGCCTTTGTCAGGCCCTGTAATTGGTGTTTTGTCTTTTTTGGAGCGGTCGAGAGAACCTCGCCGCTCCTTCGACGCTACCTGCGCCGTTTGGCTTGGACTGGTGTCCATAGCCTCTTGCGAGGCACTGGACACCCGCTCCAGAGAGCGATGTGTGCGTCGCGTAGACTTCACCTCGAGCGACGAAGTCTTTGTCCCCACCGGGCCGGAGGTCGAAAGGACCCCTGTGGCCTCTGCGGTGCCCTGGCTGCTGCCGGAGCTTGTAGAGGCCACTGGTGTGGACATTTTGAGAGATGGCAGGGCAGCGTTGGCTGCTCCCACCTTAGGGGCGGGTGGCGTTAGCCTCGGCACGCTAGGCGTGGTCCGGGCTACCGCCAGAGGCCGTTGTGGTGCCGCCCCCCGTTGCACCACTTCGGCGAAAGATGTTTTAAGCAAGAACAACGAGGAGATACGTTGACGTGCTTCGCGGAATGTGATATTCTCCTTCACTTTTACAGTAATTATTTCTTTTTCTTTCTTCCAGGCTGGACAAGCTCTGGAGTATGCCGGGTGACTGCCGTCGCAGTTCGCACAATGTACCTCGTCATTATTGCAATCGTCAGAAGAGTGACCAGTTGTGCCGCACTTTGCGCACATAAGCTGCCCTCGGCAGCTTTGGATGCGTGACCAAATCTTTGGCATTTGAAGCAACGTCGCGGGTTTGGGATATAAGGTCGAACATGAAGTTTTACATAGCCGGTTTCAAGTGTCTCGGGTAATGTGGTTGAACTGAAAGTGAGTATTAAATGCTTTGTTGGGATTTCGTTGTCATTCCTTCTGATTGTGATGCGCTGCACGTGGATTACGCCTTGGTCCTTCCATCCATCCAGGAGTTCTTCTTCATTCAATGTCATTAAGTCTTATCTGATACTACGCCTTTGACTGTGTTCATAGTTCGATGCGCGCTCACAGAAACAGGGATATTACCAAAGGCTACGAGGTGTGCTAGTCTGTTGTATTGTTCCTTGTCTTTTAGTTCCAGGAGCAAATCTCCACTTGCCATCTTTGTTACCTTATAACCAGTTCCAATGGTTTCTCTTAGGCACTTGGCCACAAGAAATGGTGAAATTGTTCTAGCTTTTGTAGATGATTGTTCGCAGTGGAGGACGTGGAATTTCGGGAAACGTTCGCTGTTTTTGGGCAAGAATAGTGATGTTGCATCGGTGCGTACCCTTTTCGAGGCACGATCAGTTGAGAAAGGGTTCGGGGATCCCATGGAAAGAAACTACATGTTCGGCAACGGCGTCTGCCACCCACCGCGGAGCCCAACAAGGGGACGTGGCAGAACATAAGACAAGTCTGCACAGCGCCAGCAGTATGCCGTTGCTATAACCCAATATGGTATACCCAAGGTAGGACAGCCACACCAGGTTAACCCTTGCCGCCAGGAAAACTTGAAGTGAATGGAAAAGATGAGAGGACAGGACAGATTAAAAGTGGAAGGGAAAGACGAAGATGAGGGTAGAGAGAGATAGGAAAAGACGACTACCGGTTTCCCCCGGGCGGGTCGGTCCGGGGGTGCCGTCTACGTGAAGCAGAGGCCAAAGAGGTGTGTTGCCTCCGCCGAGGGGCCGTAAAGGTCCAAACACCCGGCATCGGCTCAACCCCCAGGATCCCCTTTTCCCCGGACACGGCTAAGCCGCGCACGGCTACACGCGGGAGGGTCCAACCCTCATGTGCTCGGGTACGTGGTGTCGCAACGCACCAAACGCCTGCTTACGCAGACGCCCCTGCGGGGTATCAGCATACTTTGTGGTATGAAGAAATGATACACGCTTTCGCGCTTCCTGGAATGAAATGTTTTCCTTTACTTTGAGGGTGATTATATCTTTTTCTTTTTGCCACGTAGGGCACGCTCTAGAGTAAGCTGCATGTCCACCGTCACAGTTCGAACAGTGGAGTGCGCCATCACAGTCATCTGAGGGGTGATCATGGTCACCGCACTTGGCACAGGTTTGTCGGCCTCGGCAACTTTGTGAACCGTGGCCATACCTCTGACACTTGAAACACCTTCGAGGATTCGGTATGTATGGTCGGACACGGACTTTCGTGTATCCTGTTTCTAACGTTTCTGGCAGCACACTGGACGCAAAGGTGACGATCAGATGTTTAGTTGGAATTTCCTTGTTTTCCCGTTTGATTATTATTCTCTTAACTATGGTGACATTCTGCTCCTTCCAGCCCTCTAGGAGCTCTTCCTCGGTCAGGTACAGCAAATCATCGTCGGAAATCACTCCTCTGCTTGTGTTCATGGATCGATGTGGAGTCACTGTGAGGTTCACACCACCGAGTGAGACCAGATTTGGGAGTTTGCCATATTGTTGTTTGTCGCGGACCTCAAGAAGAAGGTCACCGCTCGCCATCTTTGTAACTTTGTAGCCGGGACCAATTGTTTCGGTGAGATTTTTCGCAACAGTGAAAGGTGAAATCATTCTTACGGTCTTTCCAGGGTTTTCACTATGAATGACATGGAATCGTGGGAAGGTTTCTTTGCGTTGATGATGATGATGATATTTGGTGTTTTGTGGCGCAAGGGCCAAGTGTGGCCAAAGAGCGCCAAGACAATGAATGGTATGTTTGCCATGATCAGTGAGTTCCGATGACAGTATGCAATGTGGCTGTAAAGGGGCCTAAGAACAAATCGCGGTATAGAAGCGTAAAACATATATCGAATAGAATTATGGCAGTGACGTGTGGAATGATCTATGGGTAGTGAACGGATGAGAAATGGTCATGGTGCTTAGAGTATTAAGAATATAAAAGCAGCACGACGCCTACCGGAAGCCTTTGTAGACAAAGACCAGGAGGCACGTGCTTTCTTTAAAAAAAAATACCGCAGCAGCGGCCTCTCCAGAGAGGCCGTGCTACAAGTCACCTGCATATATAACACGAAAGTTAGGTATATCCTTTAAAAACGCGATAACGGATTGGTATTTAAAAAGAGGTTCATTGCCCAAAAACATACATGGATGTAATGGTAGGTTCTGCCGTAATGATAATGAAAAATGTATTTTCCTCTGAGGCTCCAGTTCAGGGCATTGCAGGAGGACGTGAAGTACACTGAGTGGCTCGCCACATTCGTCACAGACAGGCGGATCGCCACCGGACAATAAGTATGCGTGTGTACTGTATGTGTGTCCTATCCTGAGTCTGCAAAGTGTAACCTGTGTGTAGCGTGTTTTCGATTCTGACGGCCAATGAGCGAGATGAGGCTTGATAGTATGTAGTTTGTTGTTCGTTTCTCTGTCCCACAGACGTTGCCAGTAGGCTCTGACCTTTTTCTTGATAAATGGCTTTAGGTCCATTGCAGGGACGGCTATGGGCGAAGTGGCAGCGTCATGTATGAGCAGATGTGGCTAGCTTGTCGGACAACTCATTCCCTTCGATATCGCGGTGCCCTGGCACCCAGCACAGCACAATTTGTTGCTTAGATGCATACGCGGTGCAAAGTATGGAATAAAGAGCTATAATGACGGGGTTTCTGTGCCTACTGAGAGTTTTTAAACATTTCAACACGCTCAAGGAGTCAGTGTAAATGACTGCCTTGCGTATGTCTAGCTGTTTGATCTGTTTAACCGCCGCCAGGATGGCGTAGGCCTCCGCTGTAAAGATGGTTGTGTTTGGGTGTAGAACTCCGGCAGCCCAAAAGGATGGACCGACCGCCGCGTAAGACACGCCAGTGTGTGACTTTGAGGCGTCAGTAAAATATTCCGGACAAGAGTATTTGTGCTGCAATTCGAGGAAGTGCATACGGATATGTGCGACCGGCGCATTCTTTGTAACATCAACGAAGGACAGATCACAGTCAATCAGCTGCCACTGCCATGGCGGCAGCTGTACAGGAGAGTACATGACATCGTGTTCGTGGAGCGACACATCCATCTCTTCGGCAAGACTTCTTACTCGCAGTGCGTAGGGCTTTCTTACGCTAGGGCGGTTCTGAAAGGTTTGGGCACTGGACAGGTCATTTATAGTTGTGTAGGTAGGGTGAGTTTTGCTTGAGTTTACTTTCAGGAAATACATAAAGGACAAGTACGTTCTCTGCAGATGGAGTGACCATTCATTTGATTCTGCATATAGGCTTTCTACGGGGCTTGTTCTGAATGCACCCATAGAGAGGCGGATGCCCAGATGGTGGACAGGGTCCAGCATCTTCAAGGAGCTCGGAGTCGCGGAGTGGTATATAATGGAACCGTAGTCTATACGTGATCGAATCACGCTCTTATAGAGATTCAGTAGACATTTTGTGTCACTACCCCACGTAGTGCGAGACAACACTTTCAAGATGCTCATTGTCTTCATGCACTTGTTTCTTAGATACTTTAGATGTGGGATAAATGTTAACTTCGCGTCCAGAATTATGCCTAGAAATTTGTGTTCAGTTTTTACAGGTAGACCCTCACCTTGCATCTCGATGTTGGGATCAGGGTGCAGACCTCTCTTTCTGGAGAAGAGGACGCATGTGGACTTTTGTGGGTTAAGCCTAAATCCATTCTCGTCTGCCCACTTACATAGTTTGTTCAAACCAAGCTGAACCTGCCGCTCACAGATTGCAAGGTTACATGAGGTGAACCCTATCTGCACATCGTCGACATATACTGAATAAAATATGTTGCGTGGGATGTACAGACGCAGAGAGTTCATTTTTATGATAAAAAGGGTGCAACTGAGCACACCACCCTGTGGTACTCCAGTTTCCTGAACATATGGTACTGATAAGGCATTACCCACACGGACACGGAATCTGCGGTTGGACAGGTAACTTTCAATGATATTCAGCATATTTCCACGTATTCCAAAGTGTGCGAGGTCTCGCAGTATTCCGAACCGCCACGTGGTGTCGTATGCCTGTCATGAGTAAGACACCGGAGGCGAAATAAAAGAAGACGAGGACGATGTGATCGGAGCGTTCGGAACGCCGCGAGGCGCGTGAGGCGCGTGAACCGAGCCATAATCGAGGCATGTCATGAGTAAGACGCCGGAGGCGAAATAAAAGAAGACGAGGACGATGTGATCGGAGCGTTCGGAACGGCGCGAGGCGCGTGAGGCGCGTGAACCAGCCATAATCGAGGCAGAAGCGAGGCTGAGCTGGTATTATCGACGTGGTTCCGGGCCAGGAAGGTCGCATCGCCAGCACCGCACTGGCGACGGGAGACTTGGGGGTCTGGCCGAGTCCGTGACGTTGGCCGTCCACGGTGTGGCCGTCGACCTCGGCAAGTTCGGGCGAGGCTCCTGGACGAGCTGCAGCTCCTCACGGCAAGAACAGGCACCCCAGAGAGGCTCCCCCTTCTACGGCAGACCGGCACGCTCGATGATCCCCGGAACGCCACGTCGGCTCTCGGGAAAGGAGCGAGACGGAAGCAGCGGCCCGAGGACGTCGCTAGCCTAACCCGTCACCTCTCCCGGCACGTCAGCAGCAGCGACCGGGTTATCCAGGCTCCCGAGAAGAGCGAGTTGAAGGACCGACCGAAAGGCAGCAACGAATATACGACGGTCGACGGAGGCACCGACATTAAGAAAGGCCCAACGAGATCCCCGCCGGGAGAAGACGAGCAACGAGGACGAACTCCGTAAGAACGACTTTCTTGCATCGCACAACAGTAGGCCAGTGATGCCAGACTTTGGGGTAGGAAGGGCCTAGGACTAACGGAGGCGAAGTTAAGGATATTTAGTGATTCATTAGGTTGTTTTTGTTAACCTTTATTTATTCATTGTCTTTTAGTTCTGTGTGCACTTGAGTTTTAGTTTGAGGTTTTTTTTGGCTTTCGTGTGAGAATTAAAAAATCTGTTTGCTGTGTTGCCATGCCTCTTCCCTCTCCATCTCTCATAACACCCGCACGCCCCCGAGATCAGTGACAACGAAACACATCACAATGCCTTTTCCATATCGAGGAAAACAGACAGGAAGAATTGCTTGTGGACAAAGGCTTCACGAATCTGAGCCTCTATGCGTATCAGATGGTCAGTGGTGGATCGGCCATCGCGAAACCCACACTGGTATGGGTCAAGCAGCTTGCTTGATTCTAGGAAATGTATTAGACGCCGGTTTATCATCTTCTCGAAGACTTTGCAGATGCAGCTTGTTAGAGCTATGGGCCGATAGCTGGATACGGACGATGGATCCTTGCCCTGCTTTAGGATAGGGATCACTATGGCCTCTTTCCAGGCAGAGGGGATCTCGCCGGAGGTCCAAATAAAGTTATACAGACAGAGAAGCGTTTTCTTCGTTTCAGAGGGCAGGTTTTTTAACATTTCGTATAGTATGCGGTCAGAGCCTGGGGCAGATCGGTTGCAACAGGTGAGTGATGCATACAGCTCTGCTAGAGAGAAAGGTAAGTTATATGGCTCGTTCCCGGTGCTCTTTCGGTCTAGGTTTTTCTTTTCTATTGCTGCTTTGTATTTTGTAAATGCTGGAGAATAATGTGATGAACTGGACACATGTTCAAAATGAGCACCCAGATGATTTGCTTGGTCCTCCAGGCTGTCTCCCTGCGTGTGTATCAAGGGAGGCGGATGTGTTTGTCGTCCTCTTACTCTATTGACCCTGTTCCAAACCTTGGCCTCATCCGTGTACGAATTGATGCTTGATAAGAATTTTTGCCAGCTGTCTCTCCTGGCTTGTCTGCGCGTTCTCCTACCTTGGGACTTAATTTGCTTGAAATTGACAAGGTTTTCAGCAGTAGGAGAATCGCGAAGCTGCCTCCATGCTTTGTTCTGCTGCCTACGCGCGTTCCGACATTGTTCATTCCACCACGGAACACGAGGTTTACGAGAAAGTCCACTTGTTTGGGGAATACACTTAGATGCTGCATCAATTATGAAGTTGGTAAAATACTCGACGGCACCGTCAACTCCGAGCACAGACATGTCAGCCCACGAGATCGTACTGGTAAGTGTCTGGAATTTCTCCCAGTTCCCTGCATCGACCTTCCACTGGGGGGCATGTGGTGGAGATTCGTATTGTCTTTGTGCTCGCAGCAGTATAGGGAAATGGTCGCTCCCATAAGGGTTTTTTTATAACTTCCCATTCGAGTTCAGGTAATATGGATGGAGAAGCTATGCTGAGATCTATGGAGGAAAAGGTTCTGTTTGCGAGACAATAATATGTAGGTTCTTTTTTGTTTAGCAGACACGCACCGGATGAGAAAAGAAAGTCTTCAATTAAACGGCCTCGCGCATCGATGCGAGAGTCGCCCCACAGGCCGCTGTGTGCATTGAGATCCCCAAGAACAAGGTAGGGTTCGGGGAGCTCATCAATGAAAGACTGAAATTCTTGTTTGTGCAGCTGGTAGTTTGGAGGTATATAGAGCGAGCAAGTGGTTACCAGTTTATTTGAAAGGACAGCACGAACAGCCACGGCCTCCAGTGCGGTTTGCAGTGGAAAATGCTGACAGGCTACAGTTCTATCGAGTATTATGGCCACACCTCCAGATGATGCGGCAGCATCCTCGCGATCTCTTCGGAAAATATTATACTGACGGAGAAAGCTGCTGTTTCTAGAGTTAAGGTGAGTTTCCTGGACACACAGCACTTTTGGATTAAATTTGTGTAAAAGTTCTTGAATGTCGTCTAGGTTGTGCAGTAGTCCCCTATATTCCACTGAATTATTGTGTTCATGTTGGAAGGAAATGTGCTGTGTGTCTTGGTCGAGTACTTGGACTTATCCTACAGAGCCTTTTCAGGCCCTGTAATTGGAGTTTTCCCCTTTTTGGGGTGCTCGAGAGAGCCTCGTCGCACCCTAGGCGCTCCATGCGCCATCTCGCATGTGGTAGTGTCCATTTCCTCGTCCGGGGCTTTGGACACTCGCTCCAACGAGCGATGTGTACGTACAGGCTTCGTCTTTGAGGACAAAGCCTTTGCCCCCACCAGTGCGGAGGTTGATGGACCCTCCTTTGCCTCTGTGCGGCCCTGGCTGCTGCCAAGGTTTGCAGAGGCCACTGGTGTGGCCGAGTCGAGGGAGGGCAGGGCAGCCTTGGCTGCTCCCACCGTAGGGGCGGTTGCCCCAGCCGACGGCTCGCTACGTGCAGGCCGGGCTGGTGGCGGAAGCCGATGCGACCGTGCCCCCTGACGTGCCGCATCAGCGTATGTAGTGTTATGAAAAGGCGAGCACCTTTTGCGTGCTTCCCTGAACGAGATGTTCTCACGGACCTTTATAGTTATTATTTCTTTTTCTCTTTTCCAGCCTGGACAAGAGCGAGAATACGCCGGATGTTCGCCGTCACAATTTACACAGTGAGGCGTGGCCTCACAGCTATCTGAGGCATGGCCTTGCACTCCGCACTTGGCGCAGGTGAGTCGACCACGGCAACTCTGCGAACCGTGTCCGAACCTTTGGCACTGGTAGCATCGTCTCGGATTTGGGATGTAAGGTCGCACGTTCAGTTTGATGTAGCCTGTTAGGATCGTCTGGGGCAGAATGCTTGATGAAAATGTCAGAATTAGATGGTGTGTTGGTATTTCTTTATTGTCCCGCCTGATTTTATGCGTTGCACATTGATGACATTTTGGTCGCCCCAGCCTTCTAGAAGCTCGGTTTCAGTCAATTCTAGGAGGTCTACGTCAGATACTACTCCGCGTGAGGTATTCATGGTTCGATGTGGCGTAACAGTTACCGGGTGCTGTCCGAGTGATTGAAGACTGGTGAGCTTTTGGTATTGTTGGTGATCCTTAACCTCCAACAGAAGGTCACCGCTGGTCATTCTGGTGATCTTGTAGCCAGGTCCAAGGTTTTCGGTCAGAGATTTTGCGACAACAAATGGTGAAATTATTCGGGCTGATTTTTCGGTTTTCTCACTGTGGATCACGTGGAATCGCGGGAAAGTTTCAGTTGGCTTTCTAAACGTATACAAGGATTCATCGGTGCGCCCCCTCTTCTGAGGCTGGCGATCAAGACGGGGAAATGTAGGGGTTCCCATGTAATTAGTTTTGTGTTCGGCAGCAATGGCGGCCACCCACCATGGAGCCCAACTTGGGGACGCTGCAGTTCTTAATGTTTAAGACAGCATACGCCAGCCGTACATCGCTACTATAACCGAATGTATTATGCCCATGGGAGGACAGGTACACAAGGTTAACCCAAGCCGCCTATGAAAAACGTGGAAGTAAGAGAAGAGAAGACAGGACAGTAAAGAAAGGAGATAGGAAAGAAAAAGGTTGGAGAGGGGGATAGGAAAAGGCGACCACCGATTTCCCCCGGGTGGGTCAGTCCGGGGGTGCCGTCTACGTGAAGCCGAGGCCAAAGGGGTGTGTTGCCTCTGCTGAGGGGCCTTAAAGGTCCAAACACTCAGCGTCGGCTCAACCCCCAGGATCCCCTTTTCCCCGGACACGGCTAAACCGCGCACGGTTAGACGCGGGAGGGTCCAACCCTCGTGTGCTGGGGTACGTGGTGGCGCAACTCACCAAACGCCTGCTGACGCAGACGCCCCTGCGGGGGTTTCTTTGCGTTGAAGAAGAATTGAGCTGTTTCTTCGGTGCGCCCTCTTTTTGAGAGAGGACGATCAGGTAGTTTAGGGAATGATGCTAATGCCATACAGGTTTATTGATTTCGGCAGCGATGGTAGCCGCCCACCATGGAGCCCAACAAGGGGACGGTACAAGGTTTGAAGATTACCTGCACACGCCAGCTATACACCGCCACTATAACCTAATATATATATATCCAAGGTTGGATATAATACACAAGGTTAACCCTTGCCGCCCAGAAATTTGGAAGTGAGAAGAAGTGACTAGAAGACAGGAAAGAACGAAAAGTGGGAGAGAAAGACAAAAGATTGAAGAGGGGGACAGGAAAAGGCGACTGCCGATTTCCTCCAGGTGGGTCAGTCTGGAGGTGCCGTCTGTGTGAAGCAGAGGCCGAAGAGGTGTGTTGCCTCTGCCGGGGGGCCTTAAAGGTCCGAACACCCGGCATCGGCTCAACCCCCAGGATCCCCCTTTCCCCAGACACGGCTCAGCCGCGCACGGCTACACGCGGGAGGGTCCAGCCCTCATGTGCTCGGGTCCGTGGTGTCGCAAACCACCAAACGCCTGCTGACGCAGACGCCCCTGCGGGGGAGGGGGCGGATGGCGTCGCTGGCAGCTCACCGCGTGTGAGCCGGACAGCCGCCGGAAACCGCTGTGTCGCTGCCCCCTGACGCGCCACATCGGCAAAGTGTTCTTGGGCAGGTATGATACCCGCCTACGTGCCTCCTTGAATGATATGTTGTCCTTTACTTTGATTGTTACTATTTCTTTTTCTCTTTTCCAGGTAGGGCACGACCGCGAGTATGCGGCGTGCTCCCCATCACAGTTCACACAGTGGAGAGAGTTTTCACATGATTCAGAGAGATGTTCATTCGCACTGCATTTTGCACAGGTCTGACGGCCTCGGCAGTTCTGTGAACTGTGGCCAAATCTTTGGCATTTAAAGCAACGGAGAGGGTTGGGGATGTACGGCCTTACTCTGAGTTTAATATAACCTGCCTCGATGGTTTTCTGGCAGCACACTGGAACCGAATGTGAGTATTAGATGCTTCGTGTCAATTTCTTTACCATCACGCCTCATTCTGATTCGTTTTACATGATAACGTTTTGTTCTTTCCATTCTTCCAGAAGTTCAGCTTCGGTCAGCTCCATGAGATCATCATCGGAAATCACACCGCGGATGGTGTTCATGGTGCGGTGTGGGGTAACTGAAATGGGTATGTCCCCGAGAGACACTAGGTTAGATAGTTGTCATGTTGCTTTTTGTCGTGAAGTTCCAGAAGAAGGTCACCACTTGCTAGTCTGGTTGCCTTATAGCCTGGCCTAATTGTCCGAGTTAGACTTTTGAACGAGGAAAGGCGAGATCATTCTCGTTGTCTTTCCTGGTTTCTCACAGTGTATACTTGATATCGGGGAAAGTTCTCAGTGTTGCGACCAAAAAATTTAAATATTTCTTCGGTGCGCCCTCGTTTCTGAGGGCGATCGGAGAGTTTGGGAAAGGAACTATCCATAAAAAATTTGCAGTTTTCGGCAGTAACGCCAGCCGCCCACCGTGGAGCCCAACAAGTGGACGCCACAGGTCTTATAAAAACAAGTCCTGCGCCCGCCAGCGTACGTCACCACTATAACCGAATATGAGATAACCTAGGTCGGCACTCACACAGGGTTAACCCTCGCTGCCAAGAGATCCGAAGTAATATAGAAGATAGTAGAAGACAGGAAAGATGAAAAGGCGAGATGATGATGATTAGTGGGGTTATTGGCGCAAGGGCCAGATCTGGCCAAAGAGCGCCAAGGCGATGATGATGGCGTGTCATTGGTACATGAACAGTGAATTATGAGGCGTGGATGAGGGTGGCTGTAAAGGGGCCTAAAAATAGTCGCTGTAAAGAGCGTAAAATCTACATGTAATAAGGTTATGACAATAATGACGTTTACTATGCAAATGAAGAATGCATTGAAAAAGGGTGATAAGATATTCAAGTGATTTCACATGTAGTAGTTGACAAAAGCACTGCTGCCTAACAAGAGCCCTTGAACCACAAGGGCCTGGAGGCAGGTGCTATACTGAACTACTGTCACAGCGGCATCCTCTGGAGAGAGGATGCGCTACGAATTTATTGGGCTTATGACATGTAGGACAACATCGTTCAAGAATGCGAGAACTGCTTTAGTTGTAAAAAGTGGTTCTTTGCCGAGAAACATGGAGGGATGGAGCGGGACACAATAGCTGTATGCAAGAGGAAAATGTTTTCTTCTCTCGGTTTCGGCTTCCCGACACTCCAGGAGGACATGAAGGACGGTCAGCCTCTCACCACATCGACCACATGTTGGAGGCTCGTTACCAGTCAACAGAAAATTGTGAGTGCCATATGTGTGTCCTATTCTGAGACGACAGAATAGGACATCAGTTCGTCGTGTTTTTGTAGCACAGGGCCAGAAACCTAACTGTGGTTAATAAAGTGGAGCTTATTATTTGTTTCGGCGTCCCACAAGCGTTGCCAGTGGTTTCGCAGTTTCGTTCGCAAAAAGGCTTGAGATCTGTGGCAGGAATAGCAGCGGTAAGATTAATAGGCTGAGATGTAATTGATGTGGCCACTTTGTCTGCCAGTTCATTACCCTCAATGCCTCTATGGCCAGGAACCCAGCATATTGTCACATGTCTACCAGATGAATAAATATTGCACAGGTATGTGTAAAGCTCGATAAAAACAGGATTTTGTGTATTCTTATAGACATTAGTGCCTTTACGACACTTAAGGAGTCCGTGAATATTATTGCAGTCTGTTGTTTTAATTTCTTAATGTGTTTAACCGCAGACAGCATTGCATAGGCTTCTGCGGTAAAGATACTTGTATAAGGGTTCAATACGTCCGATTCAGAGAAAGAGGGCCAATTGCCGCGTAAGATACGCCAGCGTGCGACTTTGATGCGTCGGTGTAGAATTCTGTACACGAATACTTGGATTGGAGTTCACGGAAATGCATTTGAATTTCGAGGTCTGCTGCGTACTTTGTAACTTTTACAAAAGATATATCGCACTGTATCGGCTGCCACTCCCAAGGAGGTGGCAGTTTAGCTGGAGGCATTATGCGATGTTCGAGGAGTGGGACATCCATTACAACGCTAAGCTCCCTCACACGCAGTGAAAAAGGCTGTCTCACAGAGGGTCGATTACGAAAAAGTGTAGCACACGTCAAATCGTTAATGGTCTTAAAACACGGATGTTCGTTATTAGAGTGTACTTTGAGGAAATATGTGAAACTGGTGTATGATCTCTGCAGATGGAGTGACCATTCATTCGATTCTACATATAAGCTTCAATAGGGCTTGTTCTGAAAGCACCGGTGGCCAGGCGGATACCTAGATGGTGAACGGGATCTAGCATCTTTAGTGTGCTTGGGGCGGCAGAGTGATATACTACAGCCCGATAATCTAGTCGTGAACGAATCAGACTCTTATAAAGGTTCAATAGACACTTCCTGTCGCTGCCCCATGTTGTGTGAGATATAATCTTCATTAGGTTCATTGTTTTTAGGCATTTCGTTTTGAGATATTTGATGTGCGGAATGAAAGTTAGCTTAGAGTCAAATTTGCTGTCCACACAGTCCTACACAAGGATCTGGAATCAGGCCTCTCTTTCTTGTGAAAAGAACACAAGAACTTTTGTGGGGGTTAACTTTGAAACCCGTTTTCGTCTGCCCACTTAGACACTTTGTTCAACCCCTGCTGTACCTGTCTTTCGCACACGGCCAGGTTACAGGACTTGAAGCCCATTTGTATATCGTCCACATAGACACAATAAAAAATAGCCGGTGGTAATGAGGCACGAAGTGTGTTCATCTTCACGATAAAGAGTGTGCAACTGAGCACGCCTCCCTGGGGCACACCAGTTCTTGTATAAATGGGACGCGACAGTGCATTACCTATTTTAACCCGGAATGTGCGGTTGTGTAGGTAGCTTTCAATAATGGTTAACATATTACCACGGATGCCCATTGCCGACAGATCGCGCAGGATTCCGTAACGCCAGGTCGTATCGTACGCCTTTTCCATATCGAGAACACGGACAAGAAGTATTGTTTGTGTATGAAGGCATCACGAATGTTTGCTTCGATGCGCACGAGATGGTCGGTTGTAGACCGTCCTTCTCTGAAGCCGCACTGATATGGATCAAGAATTTTGTTTGACTCAAGGAAGTGTAAAAGGCGACGGTTATCATTTTTTCAAAGAGTTTGCAGATACAGCTTGTGAGGGCTATTGGGCGGTAACTTGTTACTAATGTGGGGTCTTTACCTTGTTTCAAAATCGGAACGACAAGGGATTCTTCCATGTAGTAGGTAGGTATCCGGTAGCCCATATAACATTGAAAAGTGCGAGAAGCGTTATTTGAGTGTCACTGTGAATGTGTTTAATCATGTCGTACATGATCCTGTCGGGTCCTGGTGCAGAGCTCCGACATGCAGTCAGGAGGCTCTCAATTCGGCGATGTTTAAAGGCATGTTATAGGGTCGTTCTGTCTGCATTTGTGGTCAATAGCCTTGCGTTCTGCGATTTGTTTGTATTTAGGAATGCCTCGGAATAATTATTTGAACTAGACACGCGCTCGAAGTGTTCTCCAAGAGCGTCAGCTTGGTCTTCCAAGCTGTTCGCTTCGTCAGTTCACTAGCGGCAACGGATGAGTTTCTTTTCCCTTTAGCCTCATTAGCCTGTCCCATACTTTTGCCTCTTGAGTATACGAATTGATACCTGAGAGAAACCTCTCCCAACTTGCCTCCTTAGCCTGTCTTCGCGTCCTTCTTCCCTGTGATTTAACATGTTTAAATTCTATTAGGTTTTCAGCCGTAGGACATTCACGTAGTTTGCCCCAAGCTTTATTTTGTCTCCTTCGTGCCTGTCTACAATCGTTATTCCACCAGGGGACCCGTCTTTTGAATGAAGTGCCACTTGTTTGAGGAATGAACTTCTCAGCGGCGTCAATGATAAAAGCAGTAAAATATGATACGGCATGATCTATAGTAAAATTCTTTATAAAATCTCGTGATAAGTACGTGGATTCCCTAAAGCATTCCCAGTCAGCTGAGGCCAGTTTCCAGCGAGGGACATGGGGAAGCGAGTCATGTTCGGTTACTAAGTTTAGGGTTACTGGGAAATGATCACTTCCGAATGGGTTTTTAATTACATGCCATTCTAAGTCAGGGAAAAGTGAGGCAGATCCAATTGACAAGTCTATTGATGAATATGAACTATGATGGATATTGTAATATGTTGGTTCCTTTTATTGTAGAGGCACGCACCGGAGTTAACAAGGAAGTTTTCAATGAGTCGACCTCTCGCGTCGCATCGCGAGTCTCCCAAAGGGTATGATGAGCATTAAAATCACCAGTGATAATGTATGGCTCTGGGAGCTGGTCGATGAGGCCGTAAAATTCCGTTTTAGTGAGCTGATGGTTCGGTGGTATGTAGATGGAGCAAATCGTTATAAGCTTGTTGAATAAAATTGCTCGCACAGATACAGCCTCGAGAGGCGTGTGAAGGGCAAACTGTTGGCAAGCAACAGACTTATTTACAACTATGGCTACACCTCCGGACAAGGCAGAAGCGTTGTCACGATCTTTACGGAAAATGGCATATTGTTTTAGAAAGTTGGACTGTGTAGGTTTTAGGTATGTTTCTTGGACACACAGCACCTTCGGATTAAATTTATGCATGAGTTCTGTGATGTCGTCGAGGTTACGAAGTAGTCCTCTGACGTTCCACTGTAGTATCTGTGTGGTCATGTTGTAGATAATGTTTGTGCTGTGTGTCTCGTGTAAAAACACTAACTTAACCTACAGAGCCCTTGTCGGGCCTGTGATGCGGGCTTTTTCTTTTTTGGAGCGTCGAGAGATTCTCGCCGCTCCTTAGGCGCTGGCTGCGCCGTCTGGCCTGAAGATGTGTCCATCGGCTCATGCGGCACGCTGGACACCCGCTCTTGGGAGCGGTTTGTTCGCGGTGAAGGCCTCGTCTCGAGGGGCGAGACCTTGGAAGGCCACCAGCCCGGAGGTCGATGGCCCCTTCTGGGATGGCGGAGCAGGGCTAGCTGCAGCCGCCGAGGGGGCAGATGGCTTCACCGCCGGCTCACTACGCGCGGGCCGGACAGCAGCCGGAAGCCGCTGCGGCGCTGCCCCTGGCGCGTCACCATCGGCAAGCTGGTT
The DNA here is from genome assembly GCF_013339745.2 of Dermacentor silvarum. NCBI lineage: Eukaryota > Metazoa > Arthropoda > Arachnida > Ixodida > Ixodidae > Dermacentor > Dermacentor silvarum. Next base: position 394,508,580 of record NC_051154.1, on the reverse strand, counting down.
TTTGACAGGTAGGACACCTGCCTTCGTGCCTCTTAAACGAAATGTTTTGTTTGACTTTTACTGTGACTATTTCCTTCTCTTTCTTCCACGCGGGCACGACCGCGAGTAGGCGGCATGCTCGCCATCGCGTTGACACATTGCAGTTTGTTTTCACAGGATTCGGATGCATGTTCGTGGGCACATTTCGCACAGGTGAGACGGCCAGCGCAGTTCTGCGAACTGTGGCCAAATCTTTGACACTTAAAGCAACGGAGAGGGTTCGGAATGTAGGGCCTCACTCTGATCTTTATGTAATCCTGTCTCTAGGGTCTCGGGCAGAACACTTGTACCGAATGTGAGAATAATGTGTTTCGTTTGGATCTCTTTGCCATCTCGCCTCATCTTAATTCGTTTACATTGATCACGTTTCATCTTTCCAGCCTTCTAGAAGTTCAGCTTCGGTTAGGTCCATGAGATCATCATCTGAGACGACCCCACGAGTGGTGTTCATTGTGCGGTGCGGGGTTACTGTAATTGGTATTTCGCCAAAAGACACTAGGGTATGTAACTTTTCATGTTGTTTTTTGTCGCGGAGTTTCCAGCAGAGATCTCCACTGCCAACTTTGTAGCCTTGTGAAGCCTGGTCCTATGGTTTCAGTCAAGCATTTCGCAACGAGAAAGGTGATGCAGCTCTTGCGTTCTTCTCTGGCTTCTCACTAGGGATCACGTGAAATCGTGGAAAAATCTCTGTCTTGTGACCAAAAAATTGAAATACTTCGGTGCGCCCCCGTTTCGGCCGGCCGATCAGAAGGTGCAGAAAGGAGTTATCCATATAGTGGAATGTGTTTCGGCGGTGGCGCCAGCCACCCACCATGGAGCCCAACAAGGGACGCTGCAGAATCTGTAGGAACAGGTCCTGCAAACGCCAACTGTACGCACCGCTATAACCAAATACATATACCCAAGGCAGGATATAATGCACAAGGTTAACCTTGCTGCCCGCGAAGTCGGAAGTGATAGGAAATGAAGAGAGGACAGGAAAGATTGAAAGGGAGAGAGAAAGGTGAAGGTTGGAGGGAGAGAGAGACAGGAAAGGGCAACTACCGATTTCCCCCGGGTGGGCCTCAGTCCGGGGGTGCCGTCTACGTGAAGCGAAGGCCAAAGAGGTGTGTTGCCTCCGCCGAGGGGCCGTAAAGGTCCAACACCCGGCAATCGGCTCAACCCCCAGGATCCCCTTTTCCCCGGATACGGCTAAGCCACGCACGGTTAAACGTGGGAGGGGTCCAACCCTCGTGTGCTCGGGTCCGTGGTGTCGCAACACACCAAACAGCCTGCTGCGCAGACGCCCCTGCGGGGGAAAAGGCGAGAGAGAAAGACGAAGATTGGAGAGAGAGACAGGAAAAGGCAACTACCGATTTCCCCCGGGTGGGTCAGTCCGAGGGTGCCGTCTACGTGAAGCAGAGGCCAAAGGAGTGTGTTGCCTCCGCCGGGGGGCCGTAAAGGTCCAAGCACCCGGCATCGGCTCAACCCCCAGGATCCCCCTTTCCCCGGACACGGCTAAGCCGCGCACGGCTACACGCGGGAGGCTCCAACCCTCGTGTGCTCGGGTACGTGGTGGCGCAACTCACCAAACGCCTGCTTGCGCAGACGCCCCTGCGGGGATTGTCTTTGTGTTCTCAGCAGTATTGGGAAATGGTCGCTCCCATAAGGGTTCTTTATACCTTCCCATTCAAGTTCAGGTAGTATGGATGGAGCTATGCTCAGATCTATGGAGGAAAACGTTTTATTTGCGAGACAATAATATGTGGCTGCTTTTTTATTTAGCAGACATGCCCCGGATGAGAAAAGAAAGTCCTCAAATAGACGGCCTCGTGCATCAATGCGAGAGTCGCCCCACAGACCGCTGTGCGCATTGAAATCGCCAAGAACAAGATAAGGTTCTGGCAATTCGTCTATAAATGACTGAAATTCATGTTTGTGTAGTTGGTAATGTGGGGGTATGTAAAGCGAGCAAATGGTGATGAGTCTGTTTAAGAGAACAAGTCGAACTGCCACTGCTTCGAGGGGCGTTTGTAGGCGCAAACGTTGACATGCTATGCTTTTGTGGATTACGATGGCAACACCGCCTGATGATGCGAGGGCATCATCACGATCTTTACGAAACGTAACATACTGTCGGAGAAAGTTTGTATGTGTCGATTTTAAGTGAGTTTCCTGTACACACAGCACTTTTGGGTTGTGTTCGTGGAGAAGTTCTTGGACATCGTCGAGGTTCCTAAGAATACCTCTGACGTTCCATTGTATGATTTGAGTATCCATAATGAAAGTAAATTGGTGCTGTGTGTACTAGAAAAAGAAATACTGCTTTAGATTACAGAGCCCTTCCCGGGCCCTGTAACGCGGGATTTGTCCTTTCTGAAGCGGTCGAGGGAGCCTCGCCGCTCCTTAGGCGCTCGGTGCGCTGTCGGGATGGGTGTAGTGTCCATTGCCTCATGTGGGGCGCTGGACACGCGCTCTTGCGAGCGAGAAATTTCGCGAGAAAGTCTCGCCGCAAAGGACGAGACCTTTGCGCCCACCAGCCCGGAGGTTGATGGGGCTGTCTTTGGGCCTGAGCTGCGCTGGCTGTTGCCAGCGACATCAGGGGCCGGAGAGGGTGAGGCAGCCTTGACTGCACCCACCGTGGGCGCTGCTGGCGGTCCTGCCGGTTCGCTACGCGAAGAGCAGGATGCTGCCGTGGACTGTTGTGGTGCCGGTAACCCAAGGGTACCCGGGCTTGTTTGCTGGTTGGGTGGGGTAGGCTTAGCGCCTTCCACCCAGGGGCAGGGGCCACAAGCGGCAGCTCGCTGTGTGCGGGCTGGGCAGGTGGCAGTGGCCGCTGCGACGCTGCCCCGCGACGCGCCGCATCAGCGTAAGTAGTCGGATGGAATGGCGAGCACCTTTTGCGTGCTTCCCTGAACGATATGTTTTCACGGACTTTCAGTGTTATAATTTCCTTCTCTTTTTTCCAACTTGGACAAG